>NC_143527.1:28289173-28496673 GCF_031878675.1 Megascapheus bottae
GTGTGTGTGTTTGTAATGGTACAGAGGAGCAGAATATACTAGAGCAAGGGCAAGACAAATTTCTGTTGCTGATGCCTATTCTGATGGGGAAACATGAATGGGTGTGATTAAGACCTCATGCAAATTTCAAATATTAACAATATATAGGCTGTCAAAGGATCCCAAGCACAACTTAATAGCAGATAATTTCAGCCACTAAGCTCCACATGGTGTGTGAAAAGAAGGCCTGGTGTGGAGTGGAAAGGGTTTATTCTCTGTTATTATCCATGCTTCCTATAACCAGTCCTCTCCATTTCCTCATGCCCCCCTACTTGCTGGAAAAATTGCTTCCTTTGTCTGAGCTTGTTTACAACAGATGCCTTATTACAGACTTGGTTTTAATTGTCCTTATGAACACTGAAAACAAAATGAAGGGAGGAAAAACCAACAACAACAAACAGTATCTCTCCACAACATGTTTAAACAGAGCTGGTGGAAATAATACATAAATTTCAGGATTATTTTAGTTTGATAAGAAACCTTGAAAGCTGACCTTTTCCTCCAGGGGTTAAGTCTCAGGGGTGGAGATAATTATGACTATTTGTGTTCATTATACACATTAAGCTGTAAGGCTGCTGTCTTTCTCTCTGGTATATGATTTATATTCCAGTGGACTTCTGCTCAAACACTGACTTTATATGTATTTCTGAAGCTGATTTTAATCTTTCTTCTTCAATCCATAACAAAAGTGAATTTTAGGTACTGTTTTCTAGTAGTGAAATTCCAAACCTAGAAAGTGAGGTACATATTTTTAATTGAGCTTATTTTCAATAGTGCATAAGAATGACATGCATTAAAAAGGAGAGCATTATTGTCCAAAAAGAAAAGTACTCATTAGCGGACTTAGATAACTTTTAAGTTCTCCATATACCAACCTTAAAAAAAAACCTGATTATAAAAGCAGGACACCATATGTAAATGTTAGTCATTATCAAACTTTGAATGTGTAACTTTCAAGATCACCATAGGGTCTGTAAAGGGTGTGTTTATAGACAGCTTTGACAGGCCTTGGAGAAGCCCCAGAGCAATTGTATGGTAGGCTCAGGCTTCATTGGTAGTTGCTGTGGCATGGCCCTGCTTTTTTTTTTGTTTAGTAAGAAGTGCTTCTCTTGGACACTTATTCAAGAATTCCAAAAACCTATTATCTAGAAGAGTATAAAAGTACCTCCTCCACTCACTTCACCCTGGCTATAGACTGTGTTAAAGGAACATCTAGTCTAGGAGTCAACAGATTGGGCAAAGGAAAAGGCAGCAAATTTCTCAGTCCCTTTTGGACTAAACAGCACACTATGTCCTTGCAAAATCTATAATATATTAGCATTGGAAATTGACCTAATGTGCAGCAGGAAAACGTCTAGGCTACCTGGGTATGTGTGTGTGTGTGTGTGTGTATGAGAGAGAGAGAGAGAGAGAGAGAGAGAGAGAGAGAGAGAGAGAGAGAGAGAGAGAGAGAGAGAGGAGGGAGGGAGGGAGGGAGGGAGGGAGGGAGGGAGGGAGAGACAGACAGACAGACGGACAGACAGACAGACAGACAGAGAATGATAATGAATGACATTAGTGGCCACATAAGAGCCCGGATGAAGAGGACTGGGAAGTCTGTCTAGAAAGGACAGAAGTCAGAAGGGCTCTGACAAGACTGCGTGTAAAACCAAAATGGTGCAGGGAAAGTATGAAGCAAGTATGAAGATAAGTTTAACTTCAAAGAAGTGTTTAAGGGACAAAAGCCTGAGTGACTTACACAAGGAAGCTATTATGAAGGTCAGGGGCAGAATGAGCCACTTCATATAACTGAACATCAACAAATTCCTGGACAGTTCTTAAATTCAGTTTGAATAGAATATTCCCTAAGAAAATGTTGACTTATTGGCATGGGAAAATTATGGCCAGAGATGTGAGAAGTAAAGGCACATTCACATCCTGGGGAAATGACAGAAAAACTGTGCTCAGAAAGAATTGTCAGATAAGTGAAAGGTCTCGATGTCTTTCTATGACCCTGTCAGGATAACTGCTGTCTTCTGCTGAGGTCTGTCACCTAGTGGTTAATCCACAGAATTCAGTCTCTAGTGGGTGAATAAAATGTGTGACATGAGGGTATGGACTCATGGGGTCCCTGAGTGTTAGAGGTGGAGAGAGCTTTCCATGTCATCATTCAATCTCTCCAGGTTCCAAACTACAGATGTGGAATCGGGCTTGACAAGACAAAAGATCTGGCTAACCATCCACTCAGTGCAGGCAGTGATGGTTCTGATTGAGCTAAGGAGTTTCTGGAAGTTGTTTTGTTCTCTTGTTCCTTTTAACTATTCATCTAAGACAAATGCCTTGTTTCTTTAAGTGATGCAGATTGATTCTACTTTATGGAATAGACAACATGGGTATGTATATTCCAAGCATAACCAGACATCCTCAAATCTTTCCTCATCTTACACTTTTTAATTTATTGCTCCCATGCATGAAAGGTAGCATTTTTATTCTGGGTATGAGACTGACATGCTTGGCTTTGTATAATATTTCCAGTGAAAGAATCTTGATCCAAGAGGTACGTTCATAAAAACAAACTCACTCAGTCTCCTAACCCATCCCCTTAAACGTATTTTGTGACATAAAACCATGATTTTTTTCCTCACCAGTTTTTTTTTAATTTGTTCACTAAATTATTTTTTATTGAACTGCTTCCATATGTCAAGCAATGGGTCCAAGTTAACCATGGAAATCTAATTCCCACCTCTGACCATGACAAAGGAGCTTGCATTCCAGTGAGAACAGAATCGTTCCTCTAAATCCATCCATGCAAGATCAGTAACACTTGGTGATGAATTCTGTGGAAACTAATCAACTGTTTCTCTCTGCTATAATCTTTACTTAGGCAATTTTCACATATATGTATCATCAGATAGAAAGTTTAGATCCAAATAAACAAGGTTCCAGTGGCATTGAAAGGTGTCATTTAAAGTCTCTTTTCGTATGTCTTTCTTTGTTGGGTTGTTTAACTTGAGATTGCTGCTTCCTGTTTTTAGAGCCTCTAAAAGCATTTATATAAGCCAGTTACCTCTACAGTCCTTATTGTTATGGTTGTCCTTGCACTGTGAAAACCCCAGCTATTACAAAAGCCAATGCTTTGTCATTTGCTCAGTGCACTTGACTACCAGGAAACATTATACTAAGTCTGATGCTGTTTCACGTCAGGACATACCACCACCAGTTAACAGATTTAAGGAGGTGCTCAGACCCAAACACATGAATAACGTGAATTGCTTATGACTAAGAAACCTGCAGTTTCTCTGCAACTAACTACAAGAATTCTCCTGTTCGTTCCCCAAGGAAAGGAACAGCTATTTACCTAGAAAGAAGAAATTCTTTTTTCTCTAATTATTAAGTATTTTTACAAAGAGGTTTTAATTCTGTAAGTCAGGTATTGGGTAAAGTGCATCTAATGCCATCCCTTCCATCTTTGTCCCCCATTTTCTCCCTCCCATTCCTACTTTCAATTCCCATAGTTCATTTTCATATAATGTACATTGACTATAATCACTCCTTTGCTTGCCCTTCCTCCTTTCATTAGTGTCCCTTCTCAATGTCCAGCCTTAACATTAAATAGTTTATTAGTTGTTCTGGGGCGTTACACGATTGAACTCCTCCTCTGTGTATATCATCCTTTAACCAGTTTGGCTTGCATGTGATTTTTGTCTCTTGGAGCCTGGCTTACTTTACTTAACATATTTTTTTCCTAAGATCATTCCTTTCCTTGCAAGTGACATAATATTCTTTCAGATACATGAGTAAAATTCCACTGTATAGATGTACCACATTTTCTTGAATCACTTGTCCATTGTAACACTGGTCTGGGATGTTTCTATAACTTAATTTGACTCTCATGAATAGTGAAGACATGAATATGGATGTGCAAGTGTCTTTACAGTATCCTGCCTTGGACATTCTTAACATTGTTAAATCCCATATATGATCTTTGCCTCAGAAACCCAGCACACCAACCTGACTTTGTGATTTGTGAGAAGAGACCAAGAATTACACGAAGTCTTGTCCCAAGCCCGTCTGATGATGGGACTATTAGGTTTACGGACCTCTTCCGTGCTGCTTATTTCCTGAGTGGATAATTATCGTGGATATATTTAGCAGCAGTAACACTGATGCTTTGTCCTTGTCGTAATAGCCATTATTGTAGAAAGGGTCAAGTGGAAACTTGAAACTATCCTATCATTTTTTCTAATTCCCAGCCCAGGCAAGATAGGGAATCACACCCCAGGAGAAATTATGGGGATTAGAGTTGTCTGAATGTGCTTTCAAGCCCAGCTATTAAAATGGAAATACTTTCAGCTTTAAAACTACAAGCACTTCACTGGAGTTTGCCCCAATGGTAGAGTGTTTGCCTAGCATGCATGAGGACCAGTTTCCATTCCTCGGTACCACATATATAGAAAAAAAACCAGAAATGGTGCTGTGTGTCAAGTGGTAAAGCTCTAGCCTTGAGAAAGGCCAAGGACAGGGCTCAAGCCCTGAATTCAAAGCCCAGGACTGGCAAAAAATAAAAATAAAAATGAAACTACAAGCACTTCTTCCTTGTCACTTTAGAGTCTTGAAAGTCTAAGATCAAGATGTCAAACATTCAGTGTCTAGTGAGGGCTGGCTCCTCACAGACAGTGCTCCTTGTGGTATCCTTACAAGGAGAATGGGCAGAGGCGCTTCTTTGGCCCTCTGTTACAAGGGAAGTCACCACATTCAGAAGTGTTCTGCACTGTTGGGGCAGTGTTGGGAGGGGGAAAGTGGGAGAAAATGAGGGAAGTCGGTGACACTGTTCCAAAAGAAGTGTACTCATTGCCTGGCTTATACAACTGTAGCCACCCTGAAAATCACTGTGGTAATAACAATGATAAAAAAGAAAAGACAAGATAAAACATTGTTCCTGGTGAGGTGTCTTCTTTTCTGTTGTTTGGCATCTTAAAGGCTCCATATATTGTATGTAAGGCTACTACTTTAAAAATTATTGGTTGCCTTGGAAGAAGGGCTAGGCTTTGGGCTGGAATGTGAATAAGACAGTGTTTATGTGACCAAAACATCTCATGTTGTGTCTAATCCCTGAGTTTTCCAAAGAGAAGAGTCAGTATAGAAAAACTTGTATAATTAGGCTGAATCACACGGTCTATACCTTTGACTTAAAAGCATTTGGAAATGTGATTTCTGGGTACGGCATGCTTGCACAATAATGCCTCTATCAGAGGCATTATTGCAGATTTGAAGCCAACCTGATCTACGTAGCAAGACCTTGTAGAAAGCATAATGCAAGGGGAGAAAAAAAAGGAAAGCCCACCATTTCTAGAATACTGCTGAGACCTGACAAACTGATTCCTGATCACTATACAAACTGATTCCTGATCACTATATACCAAGTAATTATGTGACAAAGTTCCCCATCGTAAGCTGGGTTGTTGTCTCTCCTATCAATAAAGATGGATGAGATATAAAAGCAAATTGGCTGTGTGATGGAACATGCATACTTGGGTGGATGGTGGAGGGTGCAGAAGGCATTCTTAAGTATCATGAAGAACTTGTTTCCTCTCTCTCTCTCTCTCTCTCTCTCTCTCTCTCTCTCTCTCTCTCTCTCTCTGTCTCTCTCTCTCTCTCTGTCTCTCTCTCTCTCTTATGGTTTCATGGCAGTAAACATATGGTCTCTATCATCAACTAGCAGAAGAGTATAACTATACATAAATTGAATTTTTTATGCTTATGCATGTTGGTACAAGCTGAAAATTGACTGACACAATGTCTCAATGACAGAGCATGGAATAGCATCTTTTCCTCTCATGATAGTGCATCCAGAGAGCATTTGTAGTATGGAGAAGATACTCAACAACCAGAGAGAGAGAGAGGGTGATTTGTCTAGAGATATTTAACTTCTTATGCAGATACTTTTCTCCCTTGCAAGAATGTAGTATATCTTCTTATTTTAAGCCACTAGGTTCTGATATCTATGTGGAAATAAAATTTGTGAAGACAGAGGATGTGTCTTGCATTTCTTTCATGAATTCTTTTCATATTTTACTCCCAGAAGATAATGTGTATCCATTAGAAAAAATATTTGTGGCATATTGAAAATACTTTAGAATTTATTAAGGCACAGCATTCAATCATACAGACTCTGAAGCAATCCTAATTGGCCACTACTCATGCTGCAGTAGGGTTACTTAAGTTTTATGGACATAATCCAATTCTTTATAAATAATTGTATTAAATTGATTGTTCTGGAGGATTTTATTTATTCTGGAAAGATTTGCATTTACTCTAAATCAGTGCATATCAATTCAAAATAACTACCACTTTGTTTCCACAATCATCACAACTCAACACCAAAGCAATATGTTCATGTAACTCCTATTACTGATTAATCAGGTAATGGCATTATTTAAATAGTATGCCTGAAGAAGGAAAGAAAATTTTTCTCATTTCTTCTTTATCTGTGTGTGCATATCTATAGCATGTGCAATAGTGTATGGCAGGAAATCAATCTTATCCAATTAAATTCCCCTTCAACAGTATTCTTCGAGTGATGAATACTAGAGTGTGCTGAAAATGGCTAAGAAAATGAATGCTGAAAAGTCCTATAAGAATGTAAGTCAATTAGAGTAACTCAAGTTCAGATTTCAAGGATAACATTGGAGAAAATTATCACAAAAAAAGAGTCTCAGAGAGGCAGCTCCAAAACTAAGGTGAGCAGAAGAATGTTTGTTCTAAGCTAATAGAAGTGCAGGTGAATTGTGTCCCAGACAAGCTGGGTAAGTCCTTACTCCACACTTTTCAATGTCAGTATGTTCCTTCCAAAGCAAAACAGAAGTTATTTATTAAAGTAATTTAACCTCCTAAAATATTTATATCAAAAGTCGAGTTACATGAATGTCTTTGCGAAATATGAATTTGTCTTCCAAAGAGAACTGCATGCCACTAAGTCTTAAGAATTATATGTTTGAATTTGATCATTAACCTTAGTTTTGAGTCCAGTAAATGAAAAAAAATTCTCATCTTTCTTACATGCATACACAGGAACACACACAGTATCTCATATCCATCAATTTAATTTTCTATGGGTTCAATTATTAGACTACTTGCTTTCATATGTAGCTATCTATAGTATCTATAGTCAGATTTTGTTTATAGAAAAATCAATTAAAATATATTGAACCAGCCCATCAAAGTGTAACACATTTCTTGCCATCCAATAATACTGTGAAAAGATTTAGCATTCTCAATGTTCTCACATATCCTCTCCCTTATATTTTTTGTTTATAGTAATAATCAATATTTTATGTCATTCAAATGACAATCAATCTTCAAGAGAGACCCAAATACTTCTTATATAAAAGTGATGGAGCATTTTTGATGGAGCACTCTTGAAGTCAGATTCTTGCAATGTGAAAAAGAAATATTTCAAAAAGCATCTTAAAAACAAAATTGTCCATACTTGATTTTTTTGCCAGTCCTGGGCCTTGAACTTAGGGCCTGGACACTGTCCTTGGGCTTTCTCAAGGCTAGAGCCACAGCACCATTTCTGGCTTTTTTCTATGTATGTGATACCCAAGAATCCAACCAGGTCTTCCTGTATGATAGTCAAGTACTCTACCACTCGGCTAAACCCCTGACCCCATACTTTTTATAAATGTATAGACTAAGGGATTCTTAAGCAATAAAATATCATTTGTTGTATTTTTTGGTTTAACTCTAAAGTGAAATTAAAATTTCACTGAGAACTCAAGCAAGAACCTGTTCCTCTTTGTATTTGCAATTCCCAGTGTTGAATGCATACCTGTGAAACAAGAGAAAGCACACATAATATATAAATGATCCTTGTTATTCCCACTATTATTTCTTTTTTTTTTTTTTTTGCCAGTCCTGGGCTTGGGCTCAGGGCCTGAGCACTGTCCTTGGACTTTCTCAAGGCTAGAGCTCTACCACTTGAGCCTCTGCACCACTTCTGGCTTTTTTCTATGTATGTGGTACCGAGGAATTGAACCTGGGTCTTCATGCATGCTAGGCAAGCACTTTAACTACTAGGCCAAATTCCCGGCCCCTCCCACTATTATTTCTATTTGAGAAAAATTCTCTATGTTTCGGAGATTCCTGTAAAATGGAAAACATTCCAGTTTCCACAAGCACTTAATAATGTAACTCTGCTCACTACAAGATGTTTATGTATACAAAAGTACAAGTCCTTAGAAATCTAGGAGCCAGGAATGCACCACACAGCATTATGGATGCTCCAGGAGGAAAGATAAACCAATCCTGAACCGAGTTGAAGAAGAAGCTGTTCAAATGCCAGTGGGTTTTGAACCTGGAGCGGGGACTGAAGCACAGGGTAGTCGGGCCGTGATAGACGGAGGGCTGATCACCAGGCATCACCTCAGGAAGAGATGGTCCAGTGCTCATGCCAACATTACTCTGTCTGGGAAGAAGCACAGAAAACTCCTACAGCAGATTCTGCTTGCACAGAAAGAGAAGGCAGCTATGGAAGTAGAAGCCCCTTCAAAGCTAGCCGGGACTAGTGAAACACAGCCCAAAAGAAGATGAAAGCCCCTCAACGTGTAGACACGCTTTTAAGGAGGACCTTAAAAAGGAGAGCTAAGTTCTACAAAGAGATTCTTAGCTGGAGCCAGGATGTGGTGGTTGCCTCCAAGAACTTTGGAGAAAGCATAATCCCTTGTCCTCAGATTCCTCTTTCCCAGGGGTCTGTGAAAAGAGGAGGGATGTTAGGAAGAGGACGCAGAAGCAAGCTTGGGGAGCATCTTCTCTAGCAATCAAACCCATATGTAAATGAAGCCCTAGAGTCTGCCTGAGGCATGTGTGAATAAGTGTGGAGATGGAGGTAGGCCTTGAGAAGAGTGTAGGCGGAGACAGGCCAGAAGGAGGACTCATCCAACTTCCTTGAACAAAGGCAATTAGAAACCAGCCTCTCTTGCTGTGTGCTGGTAGCTCATGCCTGAAATCCCAGCTACTCAGGAAGCTGACATCTGAAGATCTTGGTTTGAAGACAGCCTGGGAAGAAAAGTCCATGAGACTCTTATCTCTAATAAAGCACTCAGCAAAGGCTGAAAGTGGTGTTGTAGTTGGAGTGGTAGATCACTGGGCCTTGAGCACAAAGAGGCTCAGGGATAGCACCTAAGTCTTGAGTTCAAGCCCAAAGACCAAAGGAAAGAAAAAGAAACCAGTTTCTCCAATGACCCTGCCTCGCTAGTGAGTGACGCTCCACCTTACCATTTCTAACACAAGTAGAGATTATTGGAGGCGTGGCAGGTATGAATCCTGATACCAGTCCTGCCTCTGTGGTTTTACTCAGGTTGAGTAAATCACTTTACCTCATTTATTTGCTTCTTCTGTTTGGTTGTTTTTTTTTTTAATAAAATATAGACCAACATTAAAAAAAGAAACGTAGAAGCCAGTCCTATACAACTTGAACATGTGTAGAAAGAAGGAATCAAACAAACATTAAACATTGTCAGGAATAAACAGCTCATGGACAAGACTGTCCAAGAGCGTGTAGAATTGTCAGAGTTTGAAACTTCCTATGAGGTGATTGGCCAGCTCACTAAGGAGGAAGGAAATAAGTTCAACGTTAAAGCCAAGTTGTTCAAGTAAAATTGACACAATTATCTCTTCTCTTAGGTAGAAAAGATGAAAGAAATAAAGAAGTCAACACAAAAGGACATACTAGATCAGGAAAGACTGGAAGGGATACCAGGTGGAAGTGATAAAAGTGAACAAGTATGGGCAGCATGCTCCAACAGCAGTACAGTGCTCTCTTCCACTATTCCCCAGGCTATCATTTCACCATAGAAAAGGTGGAAGAACTCAAGAGAAGGATAGGTATGCAGATGCTGTTATACCCTGCAATAGAAAGCGCTTAGAGAGAAGGCAAACTCAACTCCATTCATTGCAATTGCCTCAGAGCACATCAATATTCAAGTAGTGTCATACTTAAGGCAAGCCCACATCTGTCTAGAGCCTATTCAGTATGGTTCAGAGGAAAGTTACCCTTACTAGGGTAGGGGGTTGACATCAGTGCTGCAGTACAGTGTAATCAGGTGTTGTATACAAATCCTTCAACTTTATGACTCAGAACTTTCTGTAAATGGCACCAACACCTCTGTGTGTTTCTTGCAAATCAAAAAGAAAAAAAAAGAGCAAAAGATTTTACATGCAAATACTCCAGACTGCACTGTGAGACATAACATTAAAATGCAAGGTGTAACTGTAAAAAAAAAACAACCCAGAAACAAATCTTAGGAAGCTATGAAGTTGCAGAACAGTTTTTCAGGTTCTTTTCCCCCATTCTGAAAATAGTTCTTAGTCCCTTAGGTTTTTTGTCATTTTTTTCTTTTTAATGCAGATGAGACTGGCCTATTTTTGGCAAAACTTGCTGAATTCTGACCTAATATAGACCAGTGGACCACATGCCTGAGGGAAGAAGAAAAATCTGACTGCCATTAGATGAGCAAATATTTCAAACCCTGATGATGGAAAAGCTTCAACAGCTAAGATTTTCATGGATCTCTATTTCTACACTGCTTATGAATGGTGAACTCTTCCAGAAGGAACACAGAATTTGACACACACACACACACACACACACACACACACACACACACACACACACACCACATATGTATGTATATTTCCACTTCTGGGGCTTGAACTCAGGGCCTTGAGCTCATGGCTTCTTAGCTCAAGGTTGGCACTCTACCACATGAGTGTCACTTCTATTTCAGCTTTTGTGCTAGAGATAAGTTTCTTTCATATTCATCTGTATGGGCTAGCTTTGATCCTAAGGTCTGAGCCCCTGAGTAGCTAAAATTACAGACTTGAGCCACTGGCACCTGGCTATGGACCATTCGATGTCTAAAAATAAAGCTTTCAACTTTTCAAAAATCACTAACAGGCTACATTAAAATCATGGGTATGACTGTCATGCTATTTCTTGGGAACCTGAAAGTGATTAAGATAGCAACCAATTAATGCTTCCAGTTGGACAGTGTCACAGAAAAAAGGACTATATTTTGGCTCTCTGATGGACTACTACACTTATACTGACGTCTAGAGCGAACTATGTTTTGAAAAGAATCATTGGTGTGGTTGTTGGGCAATGGAAGAAGATCAAACAGATTAAAATTTGTTTTGAAAGTGTGTTACTGCGTGGGAATATCAGCCTGAACCAACATTGACAGCGACAACCATAATCTGACCTCAAGTCCCCCATTTTTTCTAGATGGGGAAGTTTACTTAATATTCATAGTTGTGACCATTTAGATATTTTGTCCAAGAAAGAAAAGGAACTTCATATAGAAATCATTATAAGTGAGAGCTATTGCTCAGAACCAAAAGGAGGGTCAAAAAGGGAAATATCTCCCACCCTGAGAATAAAGGGCTTTCATAATATTTATGTCCTAAGATTTGAGAACAGAAGACCGTTGTATGCTTCCTATTTCTGCCTTTTCCATATGGAAGTGTTGGTTATGACAACCCTGTCTTATTTGTTGGGTGGGAGGAGAGCAGAGGAGAATGAGACAGATGGCTTGTCTGTTAGGTAATGGATCTTTAGCTTAAGCAAAATGGACCAAGAAGTTTTGGTATTTTTATCAGGGGGATCTTTCACAGCAATAGGAAATAATCATTGCCAAACTCAACATGACATGATAAGTTATGCCCAACAAGATTCCAAAAAGTACATGCGATATCTTTTCATTTATCTGAAATTTAAAAACACAGGCCAAGCCCCCAAATAATTATAGGTTTCAGAATCACGGTTTTCTTTGGAAGTTGATAGACATGTATAGGTGGCATAGGAGAGTCACCTAATATATATATATTGGGTTTGGTAGTTGATTACAGATGGATGTACAAATCATAATGATATATAATTAACTCTTAATTAACCCTTAACTCTAAGTTATAGCTTAGTGTTTTTTTAAAGGTATATTTGCCTTGTCCTATTTTTTCCCTAATTTTCTCATCTTTTTAAACTTTAGTCTTTCTGAGTGTTCTTACACACTCAAGGACTTTCAAATCTTACTTCAACTTAGGTACAACACATTCTTTTAAACAAGGAGAGTCAATCCCAGTGCCTTTAAGGTGGTTTCTCTGGTTTTCTTATGTTTCTTTGTTACTACCAGTAAAAATAGTCTTTGTCAGAATTTCAGTGTTGAGATGCTCCTTGAATTTTATTTCCTTCTCTTTAGTTGTGATAATACACACACACACACACACACACACACACACACACACACACACCTCCTTTAATTGTGAATACAGCTTTTTTTAAAACTTTGGTTTAAATAAACCCTTCAGCAATATTTTTATATATTGTCGTCAACTTCATTGTGATGCTTTTTAACTTTTTAACAAGTGTCCATTTACTTTTTCTGTAGTATCCAATGTACTTTATTTGGCCTGAATTCAGAAAGGAGCTGTGGGTCTGCAAAGCTGCAAGTTGAGACTGTTGTTTTTGTAAACTATCCTTAAAATATGATAACCCCATGGCTTATGGAAGAATTGGAAAAGCTGTAATGATGGGTATTAGTCAAGTCCATGCTTTGTAACACAATCTAGAATAAATATAAAATGAACATGGGATTTGTCTTTCATCTCACCCATAGCTCCTCTAGGCTGGAAAGAAAACCTCCCTTCTCCCTTAGTGAGGCTCCAGATCAGAAGGCTTGTCTTGCTTCAGCGCGTAAAGCCAAACTGGAACCATAAGGACTCAGCAGAGAAGTGGAAACACAGCCTTGGCTTTTGTGAGAGTTTGTTTTTCATCTACAAATGAAAATAAATTGGCAGGGCATGTTCTGGAATACCCAGATTCCCTGCATCGGGGGCAGAACCCCCAACCTAAAGGTTATGTTAACTTCTGTCTCTATGAGGGACAGCAAATTTGCTTGGTCTATTGGTAATAAATGTTCTGAGAGTTATTTATGTAAGTATGAAGAATTTGGCAAAATTCTGAAACATGAGAGATTGTGTTTTCTAATCAACTGTCAGTTGGACTATCTCAAATATGTAATTTTATCATATGTCATGTTGTTTTCTATCTCTTCTCTCTTCTTCTCTCTGTCTCCCTTCTCCCTCCCTCCCTCCCTCTCTCTCTCTCTCTCTCTCTCTCTCTCTCTCTCTCTCTCTCTCTCTCTCTCTCTCTCTCTCTCTCTCTCTCTCTCTCTCTCTCCCTTCCTCCGTCTCTCTCTCTCCCTCCGTGTCTCTCTCTCTCTCTCTCTCTCTCTCTCTCTCTCTCTCTCTCTCTCTCTCTCTCTCTCTCTGTCTCTCTCTCTCTTTCTTTCTTTGTGGGTCATGGCGCTTGAACTCTGGGTCTGGGCACTGTTCCTGAGCTCTTCAGCTTAAGGCTACTGCCCTATCCCTTGAGCCACAGACCCACTTCCCGTTTTTCTATTAATTAATTGGAGATAAGTGTCACCTTTTTTAGGGCTTCCTCACATTCAGGTATATCCTCCTTTATGTCTTCCTCTTGTTCACATATATCTTTCTGTATGTTTTCAAACTTTTCACCAATCATGTTTACTAATTGCATTTGTATGCATTTAGAGAACTCTCTTCAAGGTTTGCGATTGACTGCTCTATTACCTGTTTATATTGGGTAGGAGATACTATTCCTTGATTTGCCATTTTTCTTGAGTTTCTTGTTCTTCCCATCTGAAAATGGAAGCAAGACTAATACCACACAAGATTAGAATTTTAAGATATAACCAACCTAGAGCTCTTTAGTTGGCCAGACCATAGGCTTAATGGTTTCCCTCATTTGTAATAATTAGTATCAATCTTGGACTATCCTAGCAGAGGATTACAATAAAGCTCAAAACCTAGATACATAAGGCCATATAGGATGGGGGGCTAAATGAAAGAACCTCTAGGATATGGAAATAAGAGCCTTATAATGTGTGATTGTTGTTCTTAATGTACTATGTTATTTCTCATCCTTTTTGTTGTCCCTTGGTTATTCTCATATTGTTACAGTAACTTACCTTGTTATCTGGTGGTATATTGTATATACGATTATTTGTTTATTTGAAATAGGAAAGAGAAAGGGGAAAACAAGATGAGGAAAGGGGTGGGGGAGAGAAATGGGGACAAAACATGAGAAGGGGTATCAATGTGTATGAATAATACACCTTCTATCTGGTGAATATAACTGTAACCCTTCTATTAATTATAAAAAATATATGAACGAGTGCCACCTTCTTTTGTGCCTGGGCTAACTTTGAACCATGATCCTCAAATCTCAGCTTTCTGAGTAGCTAGGATTACAGGCGTGAACCACTGAACCTGGCTCCCTTCTCCTTTTCTTGTTATTAATTTTTTCTAGGCTTAGGAGTACCACTTCTTCACAATACAGATGGCATATAGAGTGGATGAGAATGAATGTCCTATTATAAAACTGACCTGGAATCAATAGTGCATTCTAATTATTATATTCCCAGAGATCTTACACTTATTTAATGTCTCAGGTTCTCTGCCTTTGCTAATCACAAACTAATATGTGGACATTAAATAGGATAATTAATGTAGAATGCTTAGCAGAGTACATGTTGCATGCACTTTGAAAGTTGAGTAAATGACACTGATATTCCTTGAAATGCCTGTTATTCTCCATCTATTTCCTTTCATTGTTTTTACATTTCTTCCCTCTCAAATTTTAATTGACAGGTATGCTAATAATATCACACCTCTTTCCAGTGTTTTTGCTGGTGGCTTTTTTGCATGAATCCCACAGCAGAAACAAGGGTAGTAGTGGCTTCATTTTCATCATTACAATAGTAGTAATTGCCTTGAACAGTAATAGCTCATGGAACAGGAGTGCAAATTATATACATTTATCTTCACAACCTCAATAACATGGATTAGTCCCATTTTTAGAGTTGAGAACCCAAGTATCTTCTGAATATGCCCTTGTCTGTCTCTCTCCAGAGGCAGCACCAAAGCCCAAATCTTCCCAGGGCCTTCCCAATCTGTTTCTCCAGTCCTGACTTTGATCTTCACACTTTATCCTCAAAGCAGCTTCAAGACTCAAATGATCTACAAAACTTTCATATTAGATCCCATAATCCCTTCTCATAAGCTTTCGTGGGCTTGCCACTCTAGTTCAAATATGTCAAATTCCACTGATTGAAACCTACTTTCCAGGGAGACATTATTGAGACATGGATCTTTCTTGAGGCATTTTGAACATAAGAGTGCATCTGTCCTGAATAGAATAGTATCTGTGTTAGGAAGCATGGAGAAGGAGATTCTTTAGCCATTTCTTCACACGGCAAAGCAGTGAGAAGGTTTTCCTTGGAGAAAGTAACCTTACACAGCACTGAATCTACTATGATTTTGCACTTTTCAGCTTTCCAGCACTGTGAGAAGTCATTCATTTTATGATATTTGCTAGATTATCTTGAGTGGACTGAGAACTTCTCAAGATATTTAAAATAAAATCCAAATTCTTGTATAGTTGATATAAGATTCAATAAGATCTGGTGTCTATTATCTCCCTCTCTCCACCCTTGTCAAACTTAGTATTTTTTCGTCCAAAGGCACCATCACAGTGCTCTTCATCCAATTTCTTTCCTCCTTAGGGCTTGAATTCAAATTATTCTATTGGCCTTTACAGCCCTCTGATCTTCTAATTGACTTCTTCCCATCCTTCTGTATTCAGCACAAAGTTTACCATTGTCATTTTTAAAAGGAACTTTAAAAGCAATTTCATAATCTAAATACAACAAAATACATTCAGTTGTATTTGGTTGTTTTTGAGACCGGGTTTTACTGTGTAGTTTAGACTGGCTTCCACCTCTCTATTCTTTTGCCTCAGCCTCCAGAATGCTAAGATTATAGATATGCAACCCCACATCCAGGTCTAAAATTCATTCTTGATAAAAATTTGACAAACATAGCCATATAGCTACCAACACAATATAAAATATTTTAATCAAGTTTAAAATCTGCTATGTCCCTCCTCTTAACCTTTTTTTATAGCCCTTTGAAAGCCCTTTTTTGCACCTAGTCCTTGGCAAATTTCTATCCTTATAGTTGTGCTATTTCTAGATGCAATACAAATGAAATCATGCAAAAGATAGCTTTTATGTGTGGCTTCTTTCATATAATTATGTAAAGGTTCATCCATGTCATTTCATGTGTACAAGGTGGTTTTTTTTATCAACTTGTCAGTAAAAGGACATTGGGTCATTTCCAGTTTGAAGCATTTTCATTGCTATATTCATTTGGCAGATTTGAGCATGAATATACATTTTGTTTTTCTTGGATAAATAATTTTTAAAAATTTAGTCATAAGACCATATATATCTGTTATTAAAATATTGCCAAACTTCTTTCCTGTGCCAAGCCATTTTGTATTTACATTGGAACTATATAAAATATGCAATTTAAAATTTTCAGAGAGATGAAATTGATCAAGATATTATGTATTTATAATCTGCTTTGCTAAAAGGCAAAATTCTTCAACAATTTTGGTAGATATATAATAGAAGTATAGTTTTAATTTGTGTTAAGTTTGTGCCTGATGATAAGCTTATTTTCACGTGTACATTTACTATATTTGGCTCTTCTTGATGACCAATATCAAATACTTTATTGATTTTGACATTTCTTTTTGTATTCTAGTATTTTTTATGTAAAAGTTCTTTATCTGATATTTCTTTTGCAAATATTTCTGCTCAGACTTACATTTTATTTTCTTAAAATCTATATTTGGTATAGCAAATATTTTATTTTACTTTATGGTCCTTAATTCATTTGTATTTTGTGCCCCTCCTTCTCCCAAGGTCATAAAAATGGTATTCTCTATGATATTTTTAAATTAGTAGTCTTAACTCTATGACCTATTTCCAATTGAATCTTGGATTTTGAGTTATATGTAGAGATTCATTTTTATCATTAATTTTATGAATTTAGGTTTTGAACATATGGCATATAAATATACTTGTTGAGGGAATTCTTGATTGCCTACATAATTATTTCCTTCATGTGAGGAAAGATTAAATCTTATCTATGTTGTCTATTGATCCTCTATATCAGCAATTCTTTAACCTAAACATACACACTTTAATTATGCTGCTTTCTCACTAGAAAACATTAATTTTACAAAAAGCAGAAATAATTTATTGACTCAGCTGATAACAATCCAGAATCAAATGTTCTATGTGATCCAATGAGTTTCACGTTCTCTTTAATGAGGTCTATTTGATATACATAGAAACCAATGGCTTTCTTCAGTCTCCTTCTGATGTGATCAGGTATCCTAGGAATGCCACTAATAGCTTGCTCTATTCGTTTATACTCTAGTGTAAGTTCTTCACCTCCCACCTTCAATTGACCCAAAAATTCCATTCTTGCTTTTAGACCTAGTCAGAAACTGTAATGACATATTCTCTAATGCTGTAGCAACATATGAAACAGACAAGGATGTCTTTGAGCACCTTATTATTTACACTACTTATTTCTGAATTTTACTTGAGTACATTGATATTGGTAACATGTAGCTCCAGATCAAAATCAATCAAAATGCAAAAATCAAAATCACTTTTTTCTTTCAATATGTAAGCACTGTCAATGTCTACTAATTCTGGAAATTTGTACACTTGCACTCAAGGACAAAGTTATCTACTTGATATTTACCAGCTCTGTGCGGAGATTTTTGGTTCTTACAATGGAAGATACAAGGGAACAAGGGAGTAATATGTCACATAAATACTTTGCCTAAATTATACATTTAACAAACAATAAGTGAGTCATTTGGCAAATGTACTGTTAGATGCAGAAATCATCAAAATCAATTTGATAATCTTTATTTCTGAATAAATAAAGGCAAGCTTGGTCTTCACATCATCTGTCAGTCACTTACCACATTAAGTAATGTTCAGATTCTTTAAATGAGGAGGGGTTTAGTTTGCTTCAATTGGAGGTCACATCGTTTGAATTTCTTCCAGTGAACATATGCTTGTAAACCAATGCCAGCTGCATCAATGCATAAAGTAAAAATGTAACCATCAATAGAGAAAGAGAAAGGACCAAAGGAAGTCACATGTAGTCAGGAAATTAAATCAACATTCATCCCTATTACAGGTGCCAGAAAAGTACAATGGATGTCAAAACCATGCAGAAGACTATTAGACTAATACCAATAATGTTATAACTACAAACAGATTCCTTCCTGTTCCTTGTTTGAAATTCTTAATTGACTCCCCCACTCTTGCTATGGGAGCTGGCTAACCAGATGCAGAATGCAGATGCTGAGAGTCTGGATAGAGCCGAAAAGCCTGATGACTAAATGGAGATCATGGTCCAGAAACAGGCAGACCCTGGCAAAGGAATAGGACAAAGAAATTTTTTTAAACAAGAAAGTATTAAAATTGATGGAGAGGACAGTACAGTAGTGATCACTGGAGGGTGAGACTGAGACCTTTGTCCTCAGTGCTAAGCAAGGGACTATTCCTTTGAGCAAAGTATGAGCTGAGAAGATCCTGAATGTCTGGACATAGTTTGAATATGGAATGGCTCCTTGGAGTCAACTGGGTTAAAAGCTTGGTCCCCGGATGATAGAACTTTTGAAAGACATTAGAGATATCAATTTGGCCTCTCTGGAGGAAGTAAGCAAGCACATTCTTCAGAAGGGTATATTTTGTACTCTCCCCTTCTATCTGCTCCAAGCTGCCTTTATTAAACCCTGTTCTCTCTCCTTGGGATATCCACGATAATACCAGGCCATACCACTACCCCAGAAGTAATGGAGCCAGATGACCATGGACAGAATCCCCTGACACCAGGAGCCAAAAGAACCTTTCCTCCTTTGAGTTGATGTCTCAGGCACTTTGTCACAGTGATGGAAAGCTAACGGACACAGTGAGCTCCTATATAGCTTTCATTTTATTCCCTTGACAATCTGGTCCCAAAGCTTGAGTTATATACAAGTGGAGCTACACTCTACTCTCTTATAGAGGAGGCTTATTAAATAAGGTGGTGATAACTCTCCATAGTATGATAACCAAGAACGTATAACAATTTTGGAAAAGCAGAGCCCTTATTATAGTAACACTTCTCAGTCTTCCAAGTAGTAGCACAGACCAATTTCTTAAGCTCTTTGATTTTTCCAAACCTCTGTAACTTTCAGTGCTACTTTAAGGACTTCCTTATCCTTTCTTGATTACTTCTGATGGCAAATGAAAAATTGCACTCAAAATATCTTCATGGTAGAGATTACTCATTTTATCCTCATATATATGTTAGCTGAAGCTGACAACTGCTTCCTCTCTAGGAAGTTTTAATAACTTTAAGTCCTAGACTTCCTAGTTAGGTTGGTCATTTGGTGGTCAATTGGAAAGCCTGGCTCATGTGGCTCATGCCTGTAATTCTAGCAACTAGGAGATTAAGATATGAGGATCTGGGCTTGAAGCCAGACCAGGCAAGAAAATGGGGTATCAGGGTGTGAGCAGTAATGTACCTAATATCTGGCGAATGTAACTGTAACCTATATGTTACAATAAAAATTTAATTTTTTTAAAAAAAAGTAAAAAGAAGTTTAGCTCTGCCTCAAGTGGTAGAGCAAAAAGTCTTAAGGGTAGAAAGTTAAAGGGCAGCCCCTGGGTCCTGAGGTCAGGGGCTGGTACTGGCGGACACATGCGCGCGTGCACACACACGTACACACACACACACACACACACACATACACACAGAGCATTCTACTATTTAGAAGATGAGAATCAGGACTACAGAGGTTTAAGGCCCCATCACAATCAATAAATCAGGCAGTGGGGTGCATGACTATAAATCAGATTTGCAAGAGGCTGGCTCTTTGGAAAAACATATCTGAGAAGGTTGTACCTAAAGGATAACTGAAACAGAAAAATAAAGTGAGGCTATGGCTCAAATGGCAGAACCATTTATTGGCAAGCATGGGGCCCTAATTTCAAACTGTAGTACCATCCTCTCCCACCACAGAAAGCATTTTATCATCCCCAAAGAGTTAGAATAAAGATCTGCTAGCCAGCTAAGCTCAGGGGCCCCTTTCAGTCTGTGGTATGTTGACTCACTCTGACGCTCTTTTGTGCAACACATAAGAATGTAAGTAGTACCAGAAACTGGTGGCTCACCCCTATAATACCCAGGAGGCTAAGACCTGAGGATCATGGTTTCAAGACAGCCTGAGACTCTTGCCTTCCCTTAACCAACAAAATCCAGAAGTGGAACTGTTACTCAAGTGGTAGAGTGCTAGCCTCAAGCAAAAAAGTCTCAAACAGCATCCAGACCTAGGTCCAAACTCCAGGATTTAGACACACACACACACACACACACACACACACACACACACACACACATCACGCACACACACCACACACAGTGTAAGTAGTTACCCTATAGACTTTTTATGCTATTGGTCAATTCAGTTTTTGAAAATGAGAAGAATCTATAATTATTTCAGGTTTGCATACCTTACTCTAAAATGAGAAACCAGCAATCAATCTCTTTTCTCCATTTATTCAACCTATTCTTTGGCATTTCTTAATAAGTGATAAATTACTACATTTATAACCAGTGGAAGGAATTTAATTGAATGTGTTGGTCTGTGATAGTTATTTGTGAGTACTGTATGCAGAAACCAAATGCCATCTGGGAAGTAGAAATCACTTTCTCTAGTGCAGTATTTTTAATTATTTCTTTTCACCTGAGCTCCAGGGCAAAACTTCCATTTTTCTCTCTGCTCATTACTAAAAGAACCCACAAGGATAGGATTTTGTAATTTCATATTTAAAGTGAACTTAGCATGCAAAATATTCTGTAAAGATCTTAGTTATGTTGTTAGGATGAAATCTTAATCCCAGAATTTCTTCTCTTCTTACAATCTTTATACCTGACTTTTTACTGAGTTCTTCTCTACATTCACTCTCTGTTACCAAAAGTATGTTCAATGGCTTATGATGATTATTATTTGAAATCTTGCTGCAGTTGACACGTACAGCAACTATATACTAATAGTCCATTATTTGTACTGAGTGTGGTTTTGTGCACTACCCAGCCTTACAAGCATTTGGAAATTAATTAACCTGAACAAAATTGAATTCAACAGTCTAGGTTCCTTAATAATATCCTGGCTAAGACATTAAATAATAAATGAGAAGAGCAGGGGAGTGGAGAGATTTCAAGGGGCCTGAATGAAAGATCAGGCCCCCTGAGCTTTTATTCTTCATTCTGCTATTGTTTCTCTCTGTAATTTTGAGTCAGCCATTCTAGGCTTTTATTTTCCTGGCAAAAGCATGGGAGAAATAGCAAGCCCAAGCCTGGTGGTGTTGTAGTGAGACAGAATGAATGCCTCAAATATGCTTTGAGGGCCTCAAGTAAAACACACAATGCTGAATGTGGAAATTATTATTAGTTCATTCTTCATGCACTTTTAGTCCTTGCCCTCTAGGCTCAGACTGCCAGCCAAGGCACCAATTACTGTCGATGGGGCAGTTGGTTCTTATGATTTGAACACCTGTCCTCAAGCAAATGAACAGAGCTAATACATACCAATTTACTGTGGGTGTCATAGACCCTACAAATTGAATCTCCAAATACACTCTGAGTTGAATAATAAATGGCACAGGGTTTAAATGACAGGAAATAGATGCAATACAATTGCTCAGGCATCTGTGTCCACCCAGGCCTTTCTCCACCCAGTCTGCTGCAGTAATGCCAGACCCAGACTTCCCTCTGCATTCTCAGAGCTGACTCAGAGACCAAATGCATGGGCAAAGTCACTGGCTTTCCTGGGACAGCCGTAGGCTGATTAATTCAGTCAAACCACAGTTTGGCAGCACCAGCCTCACGCTCCTCATCAGATACGACAAAATTACAACTGGATCCAGTTTCAAGGACCTTCACATTCACATTTAAGGAAACATTCATTAGGCAACTAGACAAGCTGCCCCATGAACACTGTAGTACTGGAATTACAGGACAGACAAATTCAGAAAGGAGAAAGAAAAGGGAATGCAGTATAGGGGTTGAGGAAAGAGACTTTCAAGATTGTGTTGATCCCTTCTTGGCTCCATCTTGAACAGCTATGTGGCTTCTGGCAAGTTATAAAGAAAAGTGTCATTAAATTCCACTTGTCTCTTTGACCTCTATTCCACCTAATGTACCCATGTGTCTATCTCTGAGGCTCAGCGCATTATTTCACGCTGAGAAGGTATGGATGAATGAAGGTTTGTCTGGATTTTTACTGCTTGATGCAGATATGGATTTAAAGACAAGACAGTCAGGTCAGCTCACTCCTGCCCTGTCTACATAGGAGTAGCCTCAAGTAATGGAGAAAAAAAAGAAACTTCCTTGGAATGCAGCTTCCTCCACAGAGATGCTCAGACTTGAGATTTAGCACCATATTAACTTGGTTCTGTTCAGCTCAATCCTCTTGCCTAAAAGAATTTACAGTGTACCAGCAGAGCTTTATATTGGACATATTTTGCTTATTTATATATTACAGATATCTGCCTATATAGAACGCTGTATGGTATACATTGGTTTTCTTTCAGTTTAATAACATGGTCATTAGGTACATATATACATTTCTGAACCCAATCCCCATTACAATGTTTTTGTAGATGCATGAAATACACATAAGCATCTACAATGTCTATTGCTTTTCATCTCTTAACCAGCCAGAACTACATTGTTCCAGATACTGCCTATTCTCTCGGGCCCCATATCCCATAAAGATCAGTAGCCAAGAGGAGAAGATGGGGAAGTAGAAGCAAAGCTGTGAGGATAAAATGCAGCAATAATGTACACGCATTTTTCCCCATGTTTATTCCAGTGCTTTTCCTCAACCAATACCTATGTAACCTAAAACATAGTGACCTCAGCACCACTTTTTTGTTTCTGTCTAGTTTCTATAAACAGAGCGCCTTTGTTTTATTTTTCAGGTTCATCAACTCTATGAGAAAAACATATAAAATCAGAAAAAGTGCCTAACCTACACCCAATTTCCATCACTGAAACAGCGATGAGAGAAATGATATGAGAGGAAATACCTACAGATCTGCTCCCAGGGTTCCCCACATAGCAGGCAGCCATCTGTCTCTTAGGAATTCCCATTCGTGTACTGAAACTCTTCTGGGATGTCCTTTCATATATAAGCCTTCTTTCATCTTAACTCAGGATAAGTCTTAACAATCATTTCCCTTGACTTCCCTGTCCACCTTTCCAACCCACAGCCCCACCTGCACTCTCTTCCTCCATTTTATTCTGTTGCTTTTTGGAAACACTATGCCAGAACTTGCCAGTCCTGTCTTCCATGACTTAAGCATTTCCCTATCCACTCATCTCTTCAGAACCCACTTGGAAATCTGTGCCTATTGTACATCTTCACAGACCTACTATGTAGAAAGGAGTGATCTTAGACAATCGCCATTGTAAATATAGGACAGTGGGGAAAGTGGGCCTTTTGTGGATTCATTCAGCTTCAAGTTCTACTTCTACTTCTCTTCATTATCTGCCAGCTTAGCAAGTTACTAATTTTTCCATCATTTGTGAATTTACCCATCATGCTTTTATAGCCTCTAAACTCTTTCCAGAAGATTACTGGGCTAAATCTAGTGAAAACCTGCCTGACAGCCTATCCTGAGAAACACGGTTTGCAGCTTTTGACCCTGTGTGTTTCAGAAGCAGAGCAGGGCAAATGCCGGGCATGTTTGTAAGGTGGGCCAGCCACCATGGTTTAGCTCACAGTACTTTCTGCTTTAAATTCTATCTGTAAGACACCTTCTCTGAGAAGGAGAGCTGCTCAGGGACAGGAAGTACATCCTCCTTGCTTGGCTGTGCCTTCCACTTAAGCTCTATCTTTGATGAAACACAAGCTTAATAAATGTGTATTGGGTTGCCTTGTTAGTAGAGATTAGCCCCAGCATTGCTTCCAGGAAACAAGTATGCACTTAAACTTGAATAGATTAGAGAGTGTGTAGAGGTGAATGATGCTCCTGCAGGATATTGCAGTGGGGGGTAGAAGAAGGAACAGCTAAGTTTTAGTCATATTTTTTCATAAAGCCCACTAAATTTGACAAAAGGCAGATTCCTTTTAGTGGGAGAGAAGAGAAATGACACATTGGAGAGAATGATTTGTACACTGCGTAGTAGTATCTTCAGGTATTGGATGAAAAGACATAGTGTGAAATAAATTCCAGATAAGAGTGATTTGAGTGGAAAGAGCAACTAACAGGAGCATGAAAATACAGACTTGGAAACTGGTTTCAAAAGCAAACCCAGTTGCTTGTATCAACACCATGATGCCTCCACTTCCTCTGTCTTATTCTTTTGTGAAGCAGAGAGAGAGAGAGAGAGAGAGAGAGAGAGAGAGAGAGAGAGAGAGAGAGAGAGAGAGAGAGAGAGAGAGAGAGAGAGAGAGAGAGAGAGAGAGAGTCTTTCCCCAGTATTTAAACAGTGGACAGTGACTTTATAGCCTATCCTATAAAAATGCATACCCTTAAATGTCCATATTACATCCCATAATGGTCTTGACAAATCCAGCATCCAGCTTTTCATTCCTAGAGATATTTCTATAGGAATCTCTGCAGTGGAATGGCCATATAAAATAGGTCTTTCTTTCACTGGAATCCCCTTGGTGCTCATTACCTGACCATTTTGGCCAACTCGAAGGCATCCCTGACAGCAGTCAGCTGTCTCTCTCAATGGCAGATGGCATGTCTCCTTCCACTACCAGAATCTGTGGAATGGAAGAAATTGCCTCATCATTCCACACATGTTCTTTAGAGAGGAGAGTACTATAGATATCCAAAGAATTGATATCTTTATCTATTGTTTGTCCTTTTGGCCTGCTCTTACACATATATTTTATGATTTAAGTATGTTCATTAAAATCACTATAGTATATATATATATACACACATAAATATATATATATATACATACACATACATACATAAAAACATATTGCTATTGTAGAATAATCTTTGGTTCTTGACCAGTGACAGAATTATATTTGAAAAGTGCTATTTTTTTTTTTTTTGCCAGTCCTGGGCTTGAGCTCAGGGCCTGAGCACTGTCCTTGGACTTTTTCAAGGCTAGAGCTCTAACACTTGAGCCTCAGCACCACTTCTGGCTTTTTTTCTATATATGTGGTATGGAGGAATCAAACCCAGGCCTTTGTGAATGCTAGGCAAGCACTCTACCAGTAGGCCAAACTCCCGGCCCGAAAAGTGTTATTTTTAAAAGACCACAAATTTGTCCCTCAAAAAGCTAATTTATTTATCTATTTCTTTCAGCAAAGCTCTGAAATCAGAGAAAATATCTTTGTAAAGAATTTTTCCATTCAAGGTACTCTGAGATTATTCTAGGTGGCACTAATGTGTTCTAAAAGAAAGTACTGTTAGCACATAGTATGTATTAACAAAAACCTCATAAATACTCAAATGAAAAGTTTACATGACAAATGTTAAATAACAATTGTAGTATAATGTTTCTACATTCAACTCCAAAAGGAAGTAAGATTGATTGCTATGAGACAAATTTTTTTGGACACTAATATCTGATAAAAAGGTCCTTATTCCTTTCCCAGTGGTAGTCAATAACAACAAAATAATTTGAAGTAATTTTTGCTTTTGAGGTTCATTTAGTGTTACGTTATACTCATAAATGTTATTATTGTTATTCTAGATCTTGATTGCTCATTGCAGAAAGCAGTTACCTAAAGTTACATCATGAGATATGAAATATAATATCTCAAATTAAAAGTATATATAATTACTAATATTTTGTGAAAAATAGAGGTATAAGCAAAACATTTTACATGAGAGAGCAGATTGGCTGGCTAAGAGGAATTGATGACCAGAGTGGGAGGTAATACTCAAAGGGACCAATAAATAAATGAAGCAAAAGTAATGCTTAATGTGCTTTGAATTCAGGAGGGGAGTAACTTGAATGTCTGTACAAGGGTTTAACATATATGTTAGTTGTTTGGGGGACAGTTTTGGTGTCAAACTATAATGACCAAAGGTTTCACCAATGTCTTCCATAAGATCCAGCTCCTGGGTTTTCCCATTTTAAAAGTCAGGATTAGAAATCAGGCGTGTTTGTGTGTGTGTGGTTTTTTTTTTGTTTTTTGTTTTTTTTGCCAGTCCTGGGCTTGAGCTCAGGGCCTGAGCACTGTCCTTGGACTTGCACTCTAGCACTTGAGCCTCAGCACCACTTCGGCTTTTTTCTACGTGGTACCAAGGAATCGAACCTGAGTCTTTGTGCATTCTAGGCAAGCACTTTACAACTAGGCCAAACTCCTGGCCCCCAGGCGTGTGGATTTTTATGATTAAGCATTGCAAAAATGAACACATCTGTGCGCCGGTAATTCTCAGCAAAACATAGAATGTTACTAGAATTCCAGATTCTCCTTCCTGATGGACAGCAGTGTCTTAAAGGGTTGAACATGCAGGGCTAATGTTTGTATAAAATCAGGGACTTATGTATGTTGTTGCCTTTGCATGTTTTGGTTTATAATTTTTATTATCCCTTTTTTTTGCCAGTCCTTGGGCTTGAGCACTGTCCTTGGGCTTTCATTTTTGTGCATCTTTTTAATACTATATAATTCTTTACATTTTTGAAGACCTACAATTTCTCTGGAATTATCAGTGTGTGGAGTTTTTATTTTATATCCTTTTTAGTATCCAAAAATAGCTTTTCACTACTTTTTCTATCATTCCTTTGTTTATTCTTTTAACTCCTCTTGGATTAATATTGTACATAGATCCAACCTCCAGAACTGAAATGCAAAGTATGAACACATATAGAACTCGCATGAATACATACTACATAATGGAAAACTTGATTTTATATATATGTTTATATTTATGTATAAATGTTTTTTTTTCAGGTTCATCAATTCCACAAGACTTCTTGAGAAAAACATAAAATCAGAAAAAGTGCATATCCTTCAGCCAATTTCCATCACTTTGATAGCGATGAGTGAAATGGTATGAGAAGAGGTACCTAGAGATCTGCTCCCAGAGCTCCTCATGTAGCCGGCAATCATCCATATGCATATATGTGAGTATATATGTATGTATATATATGACAATAAGTTTTTCATTGTGTAGTATGCATTCATGAAAGTTCTCTATATAGAAACTCTATATGTAGAACTTATATAGGAGAGCTATATATGTGTATATGTGTATATGTATATGTATATGTATGTATGTATGTATATATATATGGCATACACAATCTTTCCAATAGTAAGTTTGGTAAGCTTGGTCTTGCTCATTAAGTGTGCTGACTGTTTTCTCTAGTAGCCTCAATTAAAACTTTGATTTTTACACATTCTTATTCTCCACTGGTTTCCTTTTATTTCTATTTTTGTTTTTATGGATGCAATATCATCATGTTCAACTTCTCCAAAGGAAGTAGTTATAATTTTTTTCACTTTCATCTTTGTTTTTTTAAATTATTTATGTTTCCTATGGAGCTATACTTTTTTGGAATATTCATTTTGATTCTCTCCGTAAATTATGTTGGTTTAATCTCAGTGGACGTTGATCCTCAAATACGGGTTTGAACATTTACCCAAAAAAGATTGTAATTATTATTGAAGTTAAGTGTGTTACATTTAGCTGACTTACCGTTATGAGAAGTGTGGCTTTTATGAATGGGAGAGTTTTCGTTTTAGGTCTATATTTCTCAATAGGTTAAAAAGAATGAAACACTATGTCTGACTTAAATTTGCATAATGAGAGAAATTAAGGAGTATTTTACTGTAGGAATAAAACTCTTTAGTATGCATCATTCCAGAAAGAAGATGTGTCTGCTATTTCTTTCCTTCCTAGAATCTGCTACAGATATCTAATTCCCTGGCTGTCACCAAACAGATCAATACCACTTTTAGAAAGTCATTTTGCTCCAACTTGGGTAATTTAATTAAAACATTACTTATAAAGTCTTTACGTGATTCATTTCTGCTTCTTAGTTTTGCTGGATGAAACTTGGAGGTAATTCTTAGTTATCTTGAGAAAGACAAATCTTTCACTTAGTGCTTAGAAGGAAGGCTGCTTCTGTCCTGTTTTCTCCTTTAGTTAATCTTTTGTATTGACTAGAATCGCTTCAAACTTTTTAGTGTACTTCTACAAATACCTTGTATCTGTTACAGAATGTTTTCCTGGACCTGAAGAGAAAATAGAAAGAGTTGTTTAAATTAACTAGTATCTTCCAAGAAAAGCCCCGGTGAATAGGTGATGTGCTTCTCTTAATGAAAAACAAACTACAGATAGATACTGATAAATTGAAGTGTATCAGTGAGTAGATTCAGTACATTTATGACCTGGAACAAGTAAGGTATTGCCAAGACAGTAACAGTAAAAGTAGATGATATTTATAATCAATTAAATGGAACATGGAAGAATTGATAAAGAAAACTCTGATGCATTGATTAATGCAGTTCTATTGTGTATGAAAAATTTGTTTGCTGAGAAGCCCATGTATTTGTCTACTCATCTTTTTCTTGGCTTGCTTAATTAACAAGTGTGAAAGACAACAATAAAATGTACCTAGATAAAGAAAGAGATAATTAACTAAAACTTTTCAAGCCTGTATTGAAGTTACAACAGTTATCATTTATTTAGCACCATGGACCCAGAGAGTAGTCACATGAAGCCTATGAACTCTACAGATAACACTTTAATATGTAAAATAAACACATGATTCACAGGAAATTAAATATATTGGAACATATCTGTTATTGTAAATTAAAAAATAAGTATGCACATATATTTTGAATTTTTGGTCTGTGGTGCTAATATTGATATATCATAAGGTAAGAAAAAATAGAAATTGTTTTCAGCTAAGAACTATTATTCAAAAAATATTTATAATTTTCTTTTCCTTTATTTCAGAGCTATTACTTTTCTTAAAGCTTTAACTTTATTCTGGATTTATTATGCTACCCATATAAATTTGAAGATTAAAGTATAGTAATATCAAACTTATTACTGTTCTTGTAAATAATGCTTTACTGAATCACATGTTTTTTTGCACGGTAAATTCATTATCATTGTTTCAATGTATTTTCTAGTTTATTAACATATTTTTTATGATCAGTTATTTATTAATGTACCAAAATTCTCCACCATACAAGTGATTAAAATTAGTTTTAAAAAGGATTTAAATCTTAAGTATTTAGTAAAGAAAATAGTATTTTTGTTTGTTTTTGTTTAATTTTATTGTCAGGGTGATGTACAGAGGGGAACAGTTATATATGTCAGGTAGTGAATATATTTATTGTTGAACATTGTTATCTACTCCCACTTTCTGTTTTTATGCAATTGTGTTTTGAAATTTACAGCTGGGAATTATATGGTCCATTAAGTAATCAATTTTTGTACATTCTCCATATGCTTGAAAAGAATATGTACTCTCTGCTTTCAGAATGTATTTTTCCATAGTCCATGTCTGGGAAGTTTTATATTCAAATCATGTATATACTTATTCATATTTGATCATCTAGGTCAATCAATTACCTAGTAAGCAAAATTTAAGCCTCTGACCATGACAAAGGAATAATTTTTACATTTAGAAGATTCACTATTAGATGACACTAGAACTTTCTTTTTTATTGGTAAATTAGTTCTTTCGTTATTATACAGCCTTTCAAATGCTTTCTTTCAAAAGATGTAACTGATGGTGATCCAATTATAGGCCTAAAATTTAAATTTTTTCTTTAACCTCACAAACAATTTTTGGTTAAATTTAGCACTTTCCCTGATAACCATACCTTCTTGCATCTTTGACCACCCTTTGGAAACCATTTTTTTTCTTTTGAATTGTAGTCATTAACTGTACCATTACTAAGTTTTATTTTCAGTTTTTTATGTGTCCTGGAAATGGAACCCAGTGCTTCGTGTATTAGGGAAATATTTACTATTCAAGTACACTACCAACCTTTTAATTTGTTTTAGTATAATCTTTCTTTATCATTCTTCTTTTTGTTTATTATTTGATAAAACTCTCTGCTTATCATTTTTATTCCTGCATGATAGCTTCAGTAGACATAAAATTCTTGGATATATTTTCTCTTCTTCAAGGCATCCATGCCAATATCTTCTCCCTTTTATTTTTTGTCCATTTGAGACTTTGGCAGTTATGTTATTCCTACATTAGAAAAGGAGTCTTCGTTCTGACTGCTCTTAAAGTCTTCCTTTGTCTTCATGGGTCTTCAGGTGCACTATAGTCATTTGTAGGTGTATATTTCTTTTCTGTAATACTTTTGGGAATCATTGGGCTTTTTGAGTCTCAGAATCGATGTCTTGTTCAGTTCTGGAAAAATCTAGGCAATTTTCAGTTTGAAATTGCCTTTACCCATTCTTCCTATTCTCCTCTCAGGAACTCTGAATAGAAATACAGTGACTCTGTGACATTATCCTCAATAACACCTCACTTCTACTTCATATTTCATTTCTTTGAAACTCCATTCTACTTTTTGCTTGGTTTTTAAAGCAGCATTCTCCTTTATAATTTCTCTTCCCAACCCATAGGCAAAAATTCGTGTTTTTGTGTTGAATGCATCTACTAAACTTTTAAAGTGATTGTGGTTTTTTTTTTGTTGTTGTTGTCTGCATTTTTTTTATTTTTTTGTGATTGTGGTTTTTAAATAAATTTATTCACATTTTTAAGCTGCTTGGCTATTTGTTATAATATCTTGTTCTTTCTGTGTCAGGTGCTTGCCTTTTCCTATTTATCCGATTGTTTTGTCTTCTCTGAAAATACATATGTTTATAGTTCTTAGAATATTATACTGCAGAATTTAATATTCCCCCCCCACACACCTAGAGTGATTTCTCTGCATATGTGAAGTCCTGGTCCCTGCTAATGCTCGTGTGTATGTGTGTTGTGTGTGTGTGTGTGTGTCTATATGTCTATCTGTCTGTTTCCCTATTTACTTCATGTGAATATTTTATGGGGGTATTAATCTTCTTCAAAGATTATTTTTGGAACTTGCAAGTGACCAGGAGATAATTTATTTCTTTGGTACATTCAAGAAATGGAGCACTAATAATTGGGAACTATCAGGAGAAAATTTCCTTTTTCTTTCCAGCCTTATCCAAACTGGGCAAATATTCTACCATGTCCCTTGCTTCTTTTCCTTTTCTTCTCTCATTTCTAATGCAACCACAAAATTCACTGCTTTTCACGATATGCCAGGCATTACATGATAGCTCCTTATTCCACCTTCCATTTTGAGCCACTCCCTAAGAAAGTAATTTTGATTGCTCACTCTGTCAGTGGCTCATGAAAGCAAGATCTGCCTGGCAGTGCTAGTGTACCATTACCTCTTCACTTGTCTCCAAAGGCTCTTAATTTCCTGCTAACTCAACCATGCATTTTTAAAGGTATTTCAAAGCATTTCATCCAATAAGTTCAATTAATTTCCATAGTGTGGTTTTAAAAGAATATCTTGAAAAAATGGTTGCCCTAAGACATGTTCAGGAAGGGTATAGCACGAACCTGGAACATCTGTTGTACCAGAAACAAGCAAGTTCTGAAGGAACAGACATTTCACAAGAAACTACAAATCCATTTGGGGATAATGGAAGCATCAGAAAAGATAATGGAAGCTATTTCTCTTTCTTTTTAAAAGTATTTTTTAATTTTTTGATGATTCTATCTTCTTTTATAGATGGCATATTCATGTGTATACCTTTGGGAGGATAAGGCGAAGGTACAGAACTCGAGGGAAAAATGGTGAAAAGTGCAGCAGTGGAATTCACCGGACTTTAATGCAAGTGAACATACCCTTGTGGGTGGAGACAGGAGAGAGGGAGTGGAAGAGAGTGAGTGAGAAGACACTGTACCAAAAAAAAGGTACTCATTATCCGACTCATGTCATTGTAATCCCTCTGTACATTACCTGCATAATAGCAATAAAAACAAATTAATTATAAAAAAGGATTATGGATATAAGTAACTGCAACCGGTGAATACATAAAACTGACTCTATTGTGGTGCCAGAGTGCTGGAGTCACACTACATTATTAATTAAGTTCATCATCAGAATCATCTGTTTGGGCAAACCTACAATTCAACCTATGAGAGCTTAAAAATTTTTTTTAAATCATAGAAGTTGAAAAATGCCAGGAAGAGAAGGAGTAAAGGATTGAAAATACATCATCATGAGAAAAAAAAATCATTAATGACAATAGGATATTTACAAAGACTGAAGTATTATTTCTCAAGTCACTTGGTAGTTGCAAAAGATGGAATACATACTTCCATGAGAGATGTCAGCTACCATATTGATGTATAGAATGAAAAATAATTTTAATAGTATCAGACCCTGTGACAATGTGTGCCCTAATAAATGGCACAGGATCCATGAAAGAGGATTTATGCTCAGAATGCTGATCTTGTGTGAACATAAGCCTCCGGCTCCAGCTTTGTGGTTGTAGGGCACACATGGGTTTACCAAAACAAGAAAAATGACATCATGAGGAAAAGGACATTCAGGATTGTGGGACCTGGAATAATTACACTGGATGAGTCTCTTTAAAATGTTAAATGTACCGGAAAAAAATAAGTGGTAATTTAAGTCAGGTTTGAATCCAAAAGACTAAAAGTGCACTTCGAAGAAAATTGAGGAAATTTGAAAATGTACTATTAAATGTTATGATAGATTTGATGTGAATTTTGAAATATGATAAGAATGTTTATGCTAGAATTCTCCAGAGAAAAAGAAAAACTACCAATAAGATAATGAATGTGTGCAATAATATAAATAAAATATATCTTAATATAGATAGATATACATTTATATATAGTAATATGTTGATGTATTGGATCATGATACATACACATACATATTTAAACATATTACTATTTATTTACAGAAAGTATGAGGGAGAGAGGTAGAGAGAGGTGGATTTTGCAGTTGACAGGCTGGAAAGTCACAAAGCTGATGTAGGAGTCTAGCAAAATAAGGAATAAGGAAAGAGCTGGAATTGTAGGCCAAAAGTCCAATGTCACGATCTCTTGGTAATTGAGCAGGAGTTAAAGGTCTTATATGTGAATGTCAATGAAAAATATACTCACAACAACATCTAGAATGAAATTGAGCCAAATACCTGGGAATTTTGGCTCAATTATAGTAACACGTATTTGAACTACAATAATGATGGGAAGTGTGAAGAGTAGTATTCCTATGAGACGCGTGCAAATGTAGTTAGTGATAAAGTTTCATCACGCTTGCAGCTCATTTTCAAATGCTTCAGAACCTATAGTCTTCACAGGCACACACAAGCATTTTTAGCAAGTGCTTAGACTGAACACTGCATTGGGCAATTAAAGCCTTGTAAATTCTTTCACTTACCTAAATATTTAAATCTTTTGTGAGTACTTCAGAGGTTAGTTTTAAATGTGTGCCTTTAAGATATATCTAGAGCATAAAATAGGCAAATGAAATTTTATTTTTGATATTGATCAGTTGTTGATGTTATAATTCACTCAGTTATATTTAGTAATTGTTATTTCCTTCAGGCTAAAATGCTAAAGGCCAATATGCAAATTTATCTTTTCTCTAAGCAATACTTCCATAAATTGGACTCTATTTTTACAAATTATAAATACACTCAGAAGTGCACAGTATGTCATGTTTATGATTAAATTACTGATATGAGAATATGTTAACTATGTTTTAGTTAACATTTTAGTCTATTCCTTTTTGTTTTATGTATTATTAAAATATAGTAAAGCTATGTTATATAAATGTAATAAATGTAGTAGATATTTTTGTGTTCTTATATTTATTTAGTCAGAAGCATTTTATTTTTAAAGTATGCTTTCTTCCCACTCAGATTTTTGCACATGAGAGATATTGCTGATTTTGGAGAAAATAATATTAAAAAATCAGCATCTAATGGAAAAATAGTGGAAAAATTGCTAAATTATATTTGTAAACTATATTCTGGATATATTCTGCTGCATGTTCATGCTATCGATATGAAAAGGGTTTCTCTAAAAAGTATAAAATTCAGGTATTCTATTGCATTCCAAATACTTGATTATTTTGGAATAAGTTAAATAATCTTAGGTCTATCCAATAAATTAAGACAGTAATAAAGGATTATAAATAATGAATTTCCAGTTATTTTCTACTTTAAATCTGGCTTCTGGTTGGTCTTTGGCTCAAAAAGCTGTGGAATTAAACCATTTTTAATATGTGGGTGTTTGAGTAACTCAAAACCATTTTTAATATGTGTGTGTTGAGAGACAACACATATAAACATGTTTTATATATATAATGTTTTTATAATTCATCTGATGTTTTTCTGAAGACTTCAAATTAATGACATTCTAAGTAGCAATGAAGGCATGTCGCTTTTCAAAGCTTATTTGGAAATCAGAATTCTCAAAATGCAACATGCATGATTCATTTTTAATTTTATAATGGTAAAACATTCTGAGGTCATGACAACTTTAGAAACAATTTGAGAAGTCATCAAAATTTGACGAAGGTACTTGTCTGGTTTTCTAAGAAAGTTCAACAGTGGGACAATGTAGGTATTACTTCAAATTATGAACAGTCACACGATTAGTAAGACTTAGGAAGAAGTAACAGCACAGTCTGTGTACAGCGAAACACCTGGGATTCTGTGGTTAGAATAATCACATGTAGTGTTAAGAAAGTATTTATCTCAATTCTCTGGTCGCTTTAAAAAGGGACTATGTAATGGCAATATGGTTCACATATTGCCTCATTGTTCAATGGGGCTTACAATTTCTTTCAACATTAGAATCTCAAATTAGCCTTGGTGAATGCCCAGCTTAATGGTATACCTATGCTTTTTTTTTTTTTTTTGACCAGGCTAAAGACTTCATTCTCTGCTTTACTTTCTGTTCACCTTTGTTGAAAGACAAAGAACTCTGATGTCTTTCCAACAGAACTATTATTCCTGACATGTTATGCTTACCACAGATGAACAATCGCTATGCTTGTACATTTGATTGGAGGCTTTTCTTAGGGATATAAAGATTTTTAATAATTCTAACCAAGGGCATTATCTGTGACATTGTCAACTTCCCTTATATGGGATAAACTTGGACATTTTCACATTAGTTATGTTTTATACTGTCACCTAGTGGTGATTGCTTGTCTGCCACTAACCAAATTTTGGTAGATTGTCAATGTTGTATGAGCATTTGCATAATTATTTGGATAGGTTAGTGGACCTATTATAAATTATTTCCCTGGAACTAAGAGCCCTTACTGAAGTGAAAAAGGTAAACAAAACAAATAAATTCTGTTTTCCGGTACTTCAAGGTTTGTGATCACATTGTTCTTATTTTAAAAAATAGACAGAAAAATGAAATCTAAGGCTTTAACATCATGAGAAGTACAAGAAATTTATTTTCATGCAGTGGAAACAAATAAGAAGCCAAAAGTCAAAATTTTTAGGCTTGGTTGATTTCTTACTGGGCTGAAGATTTTCAACAATATTACTGAAGAGATGAAAAATTTTGGAAATAATTTTTCAAATATGAAGTATAGGGGACTTTGATATATTTTACACTGCAATGTATTTGTTTTGACAGTTCTTGGATTTGAACTCAGGGCCTCTCCTTTGCTTATAGGAGCTCTAACTACTAAGGGCACTCTGCCAGCCCTTACACTGTAATATATTTTTCATCAAAGTACAGTTAGTAGCTTTGAAATTACTTTATGAGGATTCTAGTACTTAAAAAACATAGCTATAATGTTGATAATAATGTCTACATTTTTCATGGAATATAGTTGGAAGTAATGAAAAAGAAAGTGACAGAAATGTAGTGAGAGGTAATGAAAAATAAGAATGATCCATGTGGATTTAAATTGAAAGTGCAGATATATAACTAATGGTATAACTACACAGTTTCATAAATAGAAATAGATACAGATCCAAATAGATGCATGTGCATGTATTTCTCACCTCTTCCCACTGAGAATTTTCAGAAGCAAAGACAATCTAGTGGCAAAAGAAACACTTACTGCCTTTACTTTGTCTTTTAAATATCAATCTTTAATTAAATAAGCTTGTGATTTTTGGAGACATGCTGATCCCAGAGTTGAGTTAGAAAAAGCACAAAATTAAGCTGGAATAACTCATGTGTCAGGAAGAAAGTAAGTACTCTAAAACAATTAGAGTGTGTTGAAAGGATATCTTATGCAATGTGGAATACCTCGTAGCGATATTTGGACAAACTGAGTAATAAAATAAATGACAGCAAGGGAGCATAATCCTTAGGATAAAATATATAATTGAACATGTAATCAATATAACATATCAATATACTTTTGAATATACAATTGAATAAAAACGTTAAAGGAAGAAAAACATCTCATTGTGCTGAAACACCAAATGAAATAGAAATGATAGATTTATTGATTACAACAATAATTACTGTTGTTAGCAGTAATCATCATTGGGACCTAAACTTGATGGGGAAAGTATGACAGGAAGAATACTTTTGCTACTGAAAGCCTTTCCCTACATCACGCTACTCATTATAAAAGGAAAAATGCTGACTACAATGGAGAAAACAAGGTTAGTGATTCGAATTGTAGCTCTAGTCGTAACACACTGCTATGCTGCCTGTTGTTATAGTGTGTATTGTAAAAGAGCTGCAAAGCACCATGTGTTATAAAAGTTTGGTTCACTATAACTCATACAATGGTGCAAAACTTTAAGGAGGTGGAAGATGTAGAACAATGTAGCTGCATAATTGATAGACTTCAAAAGTATCAAGGTCTAAAATAAAGACAAAATGGTTTAAAATGAGAGAGGATTAAGATTTATAGCAGCTAAATAGTATGTGTAATCCTGATTCGATTTGGGGTTAGATAAAAGGGGCTTTAGTAGAATCGTAAGTGAAATTTGAATGTGTACACATTGTTTAACAGCATTTTCAATTTCTTAAATATGATAATTACAGTATGTGATATATTTACTAATTTAGGGGAGTGAGAAATGTAAAAACTTTTAAAATAAAGTTTAGGTCAATAATGCTTTAACAGTAGAACTGGAACTTTCCATTTCATAAGATTTAAAACTTTATAAATCTGTCAGGCTGTTTTCACACATTCAAAGTTTTGCATGATTTTAGTAGCTTATTTTTTTTTTTTACTTTCTGTGATAAACCCTGGAGTAATAGTCATAAATAATGACTAATTGAGTAACACTTTTTTACAATAGATGCAAAGCTAACAGATAATTTAATTTGCAAACCAGAAGCAGAATACACAATCTCTGCTATAATTTACTGTTGATCAGTAAATATAAAATGAGAATATAATTATTATATAACAATGAATTTTGTTCATGATCATCTTTTCCTTTTCTTTCTTCTCTTTTTTTTTTGCTTTTATTTGAAACCAAAAGACCCTCTTTCCACCACCACCGCAATGCATTTGACCATGGTATGCACAGTTAATGTGAATATTTCACTGTTCATACCCTTTTTATTATCAAGATCAATACATGATGCATCATGACTTATATACAATTTCTATTGAATTTTTTGTTGGGCTAATGTATAGAGAGGGTACAGTTATATCCGTCAGGTCATGGGTACATTATTTTCCAAAACTTGATATCCCTTCTCAAGTTTTGTCCTCTTTCCCTCCCCCCACCTCCTCCTAATCATCTTGTTTTTCCCCTTACACTCCCTATTTCAAATAAACAAATAAGTGTATATACAGTATACTAGGTAACAAAGTTAGGTACAGTAACTACACGAGATTAACCATAAGTGATTTAAAAAAGAGAAAGGAAATATCTTCACATAGTACATTAAGAACAACAATCAAAAAGATAAACCTCTTGTTTTCCTATCTTAGAATTCATTTCAATTAGTCTCATCCTGTATTACCATATTACATAGCTTTTGCGCTATTGTGATGCTCTGCTAGGAGAGTCCTAGATGTGCACTAATGATTACAAATGAGGGAAGCCATGGAGCCTATGATCCTTTGGGCCTGGCTTACTTCACTTGTCATCTTGAAACATCCTTTTTTGACCCTGTTTCCCAAAATCCAAGCATAACTTGCAAAAACTTAGAAATGAGAGCCAGGCACAGTGGCTCACACCTGTAATCCTAGCCACTCTGGAGGCTGAGATCTAAGGGTCAAAGTTCAAATCAGTCGGGGCACAAAAGGACCTGAGACTCTTATCTCCAATTAACCTCTAGAAAATGGGAAGTGGGGCTTGGCTCAAGGGTAGGATGGTAGCCTTGAGCTGAAGAGCTCAGAGACAGCACCCAGGCCAAGTTCAAGCCCCATGGCCCACCAAAAACAAAACAAAAAAACCCAAAAAACTTAGAGATGATCTGAAAATAAATGTCATATATATTTAAGTATGTCAGTATAGACCACAGAAATTTATGTTACTTCAATTATTTTATCTTTACAAACTAAATGCACTGATTAAATGTCCTTCATCTACTTCCATCTCTCACATATTTATACCATATTTATTTCCTTTCTCACAAAATAAAAAGAAAATACTTACATTAACCTTTATTTTCTTTCTCACAAAATAAGAAGAAAATACTTTTATGTGTTTAATAGCAACTTAGGAATGACAGATATGGCAATAATGACTTCTGGTATGATGGCTATGTAAGGTACTTGAAAATCATCACTTCTAACCTTCTATATCAACAAAAAGTAGACAGGTTGTACAGTCTTAGAGGACTGTTCACATTCTCCTAGTGTATTTCTTCTATATTTCAATTGGCTCACAAGATGAAGTTCTGAGAAAAATATTCCTAAAATGTTTGGAAGAGGATGGAAAGGAAAAATCTTTATGAAATGTGTCCAAAATATTATTCCAAATAAAAAGCTTGCTAGAGTTTTTTTCCTAGCTGGGTGTACCGTAATACTTATTTGTAGATCCCTCAACCTTTTTACTTTCTTTTTGACTAAAGGCAGGAAGGAAGACAGAAAGGAGTAAAGCTTTAAGAAAATAGAGTTAAAATGGGCCAATGGGAAGGGAAAGTAGAAGCAAAAGTCCCTTGCAAAACATTATTGATAATTACAGCTAAGAACACTAGGATTTCATTTAAAACTATAGAAAGCCTCTTACCGGCAATGATCTATTATACTGACAGGGTTCTAGCTTGTCTACATCTGAGGAGACACAGATTGTCTTTGAGGAATAGTGCTTCTGGAGGACTAATGTCAAGCAGGAAGCTAAAAACAATAACCTGGAGGAATAGGAAGCTTGTGACATCACCAGCTACAGAAAATAGTAAAGTTAGCCTGATTCTACCCAGAGTATTACATATTAAACGTCTGTTTGATCTAGTTCCTAATGCATGTCCAGCTTTCAAAAACGTTGCAAAATATTCAAAGAGGGTTATGATCATATGAAGTGCTCTACTGCAAAAAACATAAGACAGGAATCATAAGCAGATTTGAAATGTTAATAAATAAGCAGAAGAAAATATTACACATTCTGTGCCCTGAATGCAAAAAAAATATTTTGATAGTTTAAACATAAGATTGAACATTGTGAGAATGGAAAAAAATGAATGAATAAATACATGCGGGTAAAATCTCCCCAAGCTGAAATGCAAAATTATAACACAAAATAAGCAATTAGTTAGGCCCTTGAAGAAGTGAAGGACAAGTCTTCAGAAGTCCAGTATACGTGTGTGTGTATATGTGTGTGTGTATGTGTGTGTGTACTCTACAAAAACCCACTTAAAAAGACAACGTTCAGGGGCCGGGAGTTTGGCCTGGAGGTAGAATTTGCCCAGCATGCACGAAGACATGGGTTCGATTACTCAGTACCACATACATAGAAAAAAAAAAGCCGGAAGTGGTGCTGTGGCTCAAGTGGTAGACCTCTAGCCTTGAGAAAGTCCAAGGACAGGGGTCAGGCCCTGAGCTCAAGCCCAGGACTAGCACAAAAAAAAGCCAACGTTCATATTGGTTAGTACTTAGAGAATAACATGGAACACAGAATGTTCACTGTACAAAAGAAAATGTGAAATACAAATATAAAGTTTAGGCAAAATTTTTATGAACAAAATATATTAGATATAAAGAGATTGATTACATAATAATAAATGTGTTGTTCTATTCATGAACAAAATATATCAGAGAAAGAAAATGATTACGTAATAATAAATGTGTTGTTCTATCAGTATGCACCTGACCACAGAGCTTCCAAATGCCTGAGGCTAAAACTGAGAGGAATGAATCAAACATGGATAAATCCAGTATTGTTGTTTCATACTTCTACATTCCTCTCAACAACTGACAGAAAAACTAACAAGAATAGCTAAGTATATAGATGACTGAAGAACATCATCAATCATCTCTATCTATCCTATACAAAACGCTCTATGCAATGACAGCAAAAATGAACATTTTATCTCAAGCACACATAGAACATTTACCAAAATCAATCACATTTTGGACCAAATGATGCACTTTATCCATTTTAAATTATAAAAATCATACAAAATTTATCCACAGACCATAGAAAATAAAACTAGCAACCAGTAACAGAAACTTAGTTTTAAAAGCTATTAATTTTCTTTAAGAAACATCCACACTGCTTTCCAGAGTGGCTAAACTTGCTTACAATCCCACCAGCAGTGTAGAAGGGTTCCTTTTTTTCCATAGCCCTGCCAGCAACTGTCATTGTCTGAGTTCAAAATCTTGGCCATTCTTGTTGGGGGAAGATGGTATCTTAGGGTTATTTTTATTTGCATTTCCTTTATGACCATGGATGATGAACATTTTCTCATATGCTTTTCTGCCATTTTAATCTCTTCTTCTGATAAGTCTCTCTTTAGTTCCCTTGCCCATTTAGTGGATGGTTTGTTGGGTTTGTGGGGGAGTAATTGCTTGAGTTCTCTGTAGATACTAGATATTAGGCATTTGGCAGATGTATTATTGGTAAATATCTTTTCCCAGTTGGTTGGCTGTCTCTCTACTTTTGTGACTATGCTTTTATCTGTGCAGAAACTTTTTATTTTTGGGTAGCCCCATTTATCAATCCTCTCTCCAATTTGTTGTGACCCTGGGATTCTGTTCAGGAATATTTTGCCTGTGCCTATGAGTTCCAGTGTCTCTCCTACTCTATTATGTAGCAGTTTCACGGTTTCCGGTCTGCCGTTGAGGTCTTTGATCCACTTTGAGTTAATGCGTGTGCATGGCGAAAGGCTAGGGTCAATTTTTAGTTTTCTGCATGTGGCTGCCTAGTTTTGCCAGCATACATTCCCTCCATACCACTTCTGGGCCTCTACCCTGAACACCATAAACCAAGGTATGATAAGGACGCCTGCTCAGCTATGTTTATCTCTGCAGTATTCACAATAGCCAAGCAATGGAAACAAACCCTACTGCAGATGAACAGATAGAGAAAACATGGTGTATATAATATATATATATATATACAAACACACACACACATACACACACACACAATGGAATTCTACATAGCCAACAGACAAGATAAAATAATGGCATTTGCAGGGAAGTGGATGAATTTCCAGCGAATCATGTTGAGTGAGACAAGTCAAGACCAAAGGAACAAAAGGTGCCAAGTATCCTTAATATGTGGCTATTAGATCCAAACAGTACAAGAGCAAGGACTCAATAACTGCATACCCAATGCTATGGACATGGTAATGGAAATATAAACATAACTACATAGACATAAAAACCTATGACTCTATAGACATAATGTTTTTTTCATAAATTAATATGTATCTATGATATACAAACGCTTAGCCTAATTTTGATTATATTCTAAAAACTAAGTGCTAGTGATTGTATACAGAGATTCCCTTCTTGAACACTTGTTTGTTAAGCATGTCATTTGAAATATGTTGTAAAAATCAATGTTAATAAATTCTTTAATAAAAAAGCTATTAGTTTTGATGACAAAAGCACTAGCAAACAATGTTTGTGTCAAGGAAGTATTCAGACAAATTCTTTAAAATATTTTTGGAAGAAGTAAAAATGAAACTCTTTTGCTAAAATGTGCAAGAGTTTGCAAAAATAGTGTTAGATGGAAGCTTATCACATTGGCTGCATTTCATTTGAAAGGAGGACCTAAAAGTGATCATTTCATTTTCTACCTGAGGAAACTAAGGAGAGAAAATTAAGCAAAAGTAAGAAGAAAGCTCCTTGTACAAAATTAGAGGATAAATACTCCTAATAGACATTACATTAGAAGTCTAACAGTACCATAGGGCAAGATACTTCAAATGAAATATATCTGTCATCATCCCTAAAGTTCATAACTGTCTATATAAAAATCCCAAGTACTTCACAACCTGAAATTCTTAGTGCATATAAGTGAGAACAGAAAGATTTCTTTTAATTCATGCACAAAATATAAAACCATTTTCCTATAAACTAAAGAAAAAAAGAATTTGAAGTTTTATTTATCTTTATTTAAAATACATTTGTAATAGCATAGTAATAAAAATGCTTATGTATAAATCTGAACAACACATATATAATATAGATGACTTCAATATTCTCATGAATCAAGTAAGATATTAAAATAGTGTTATCCCATGTTCTTAGAAGACGTAAAATTTCAAAAATGCGAATTCTTTCCATACCGCTATTTGGATTCTATGAAATCCTCATACTCCGTATAGAAGCATCAGGAAGTGCCTCTTACTTGTATAAGAAGTTGGAAGCATGACAACTCATTATTGAAGTAGAAGAAAAGGTAAAAAGAAAACTTTAATTGACTGAAGATCAGTTATAAATCTACAAGACTCAAGAAAGCGTGATATCGGTTAGAGTATACACACAGATCTATGCAACAGAGACCAGATTGCACTCAAATATGTACAGTTTTCCTGTCTTACGAAGTTTTAGTTTCACTTAGTCAAACTTTTTTGAAAAGATGATATGAAAAATTGCATTTATATATATATATATAAATTTTAGATGGAATGCCATTTCTGGAAGCTTGATGAAATCTTGCACTTCCCCTCACTGGATGTGAATTAATTCTTCACTTATTATACTGTGTTGTATAAGTTGCCTGTATGTTAGTCTCTTAGTGACTACTTCTGTTATCAGACTTACAGTATTTCAATGTGTGTATTCAAGGACATCTTTACTCAATAATGGCCTCACAGAAAAACAGGGATGCAAAGAAAATGCCAAGGAATGAAACATGAGAGGCTATAAACTCAGGAGCTATATGGAGACACTTAGTGCAGAGTTCAGTACAATCATGCTTTCCCATATTTCCTAGAGATCTTAGGATATGTGTTCTGGGTAGAGAGAGACTTCTGAATAGTCAGATGATACTTGCAAAGGTATAAAAACAAAGTGAAGGAAGATGGAATTTTTGAGCCATGGTACTGGAACAACTGGATGCCGTTATCTATAAGTAAGGCTATGAACCTTAATTAATTATTAATTATCTCTAAGTAGTTGTATAAAGGGGTTTCAACTGAACATGTCAGTTTATGTATATATCTTGATAAATGTCACTTCTTTCGTAATTCTCCATTCCTTCCTCTCAGCCCTCCATTTTCTTATTTGCATTTTCACATATATGCATTGAATATTATGACAGATTTCACCCACTCTTCCACTCTTCATTCACCTTCCCCCTTTACCTCGATCTCACTCCCTGATTAAACCACTCGTATGTAAACATTTGATCTAAATCATAAATATGTATGTATGCATACATGGTCATATGTACAAATGCACAGATTATTGTGTATACAGGAAAGGGTTCCAATGGTGAGATTCCACTGATCAACTTACTGTTTATAGACCTGGATTTAAAATATAATATTGGAAAATTAACTAGAAGAAAAGACTAGAGAAAATGATGACTTTTTAGATCTAATATCAACATCATCAATCTATGAAAGAGAGGGAAGATCTTTAATATGAAGGTATTTTGTGTTTTAGTAAGGCCTCTCTTTCCTAATTAATCTCCTATAACAAAATAAGCATCACTGAAAACTGGTATGAGTACAGTGTTTTTTTTCTTTTAATCTGACAAAGACTTTGTTATTGTTTGCCCTGTGAATTTCAATGTGAAATGCTCTATAATTTAAGGTGGACATTACTCACATTGGAGAAATTCCATCATGCCCTTTCCCAGGACAAAAGGTGTGAAGATTCAGAAGTCTGGATCTTATCTGCAAGTCATCAAGCTATTGATGGTTGCTTAGGCAAACCTTCGGCATACAATTATTTATGTGGTAGAACAAGTGAGAGTGTTTTTGCCCAGTTATATCCTGTTTTCTTAAAGGCTATAATTATTTCTCTCCCAGTTTCTCCCTCTCCTAATATACCTGGAGCTTTACCAACAATTTAAGAGAACTTAATGTCCCTTTGAAGATATCAAATAAATAACTTGAAGAGTCTAGTTTTCTTGTTCCAAAAACAATTTAAATTTGTGTCCTAGTCTGTAAGTTACAATGGATTGCCATATATCATCTCATTTAACCATCTCAAAGAACGAAGGAAGTCAACTATATTTTGTATTTGCTTTGGAATGAAATGATTGTGAATCTAGGAAGTTACAAATCTAGCTTGTATGCTAAGTAGTGATAGGACATTTCTGGATATAAATCTATGATCCATTTTGCCTTTCAAAATTATGATTCTTCTAGTATTTGAACTATTTTAGACAAATTATCTCACAAGATGTGTTAATTTATTCTATGTATTTCACACCAAAATGCAGTGCAATTTTTATCTCATTTCTTTCATCTATTAACATGGTTAAGTCAAAGTTAAAAATGGAATTCTCTTTTAAGGTTGAGATTTGGATGTTTAGATTTCAAATTACATGAATTACTTGGTTGTAAGATCAAAAAAATAGTTGAAGACTTATTTTATGCTAGTACCTGTGCCAAATGGTTATAAGAGGCTGAGCAAAATATGAAACTTTGCCTTAAGAAACTAAAATCTAACAATGTAAAAGAATTTGTCAAAAGTAAATTTGTTGAAATGGGCGATGTAAGAAATACGTACAGGTGCGATAACAGATTAGAAGAAAGACACCTGGTGGTGTTAGCAGGTGAACAACATAGCAGCTTATAACCTGACGTGGTGCATATTTTAAATATATATGTAGTTGTATATGATTTGCTAATATTGTGAAGTGAATAGCTACATCGTTGTTGATGAGATATGTGGTTTTACTCTCTTTAGAAGACTTTTTGTTTTGGTTTGTTATGTTTTGACAATCAGGTAATGATAGTCTCTTAGGATGAGTTAGGAAGTTGGTCCTTCTTTTTCCATTGTCTAGAGAAAATAATGGAAAACCGGGATATTTTTTTCCCCTTAAATGGTAAACGTCAGTAAAATTCACTACTGGCATTGTCTGTACATGGTGCTTTCTCTTATGAAGTTACTGTCATTCCTCTAATGAATGTAAGTCAGTTCCTTTGATAAATATAAATCAATTTAGATGATCTATTTTCCTGTATGAGTTTAACAGTTTCTATCTTTAAAAAAAGGTTGATTTTAATTAACTTATCAAATGTGTGAGCACAGATCCTGCCCAAAATGTTCTGTTACTATTTCTCTGACGTATTTGGAGAAGATATTAATGACCTGTATAATATTTCCAGATATGATGTTTTTGTCTCCTTTTTTTCTGTTAGATGGCTTGAAGGGCTTCTTTTAAATTACACTTTTAAACAACTGGATTTCAACTTTGCTGAATTTCTTTACTGTTCTCCTGTTTATAATTTTACAGATTTCTATCGTAATATTGTAGTAAATTGTTCCTCCTCTATCCCTCCTTCCTCCTCTTCTTTTTATTTATTTATTTATTTTGCTTTGGGCTTAAGTTTCTCTTTTTCTTCATTTCTGGGGGTGGAAGTTCATTGCTTTTGGTTTGGGGGGGATTATATTTACTGCTATAAATTTTCCTTTTAGCACTACTCTTGCTGCATAACACAAATTTTTGATCAACTGTATTTTTATTTAGTTCACATTTTCAAAAATTGCTGTTAAGATTCTGACATTGTGTTCTTTGATATCTACTTTATGGATTTTTCCAGCTATCTTTCTGTGATCGATTTCTGATGTACCTCCATGTGGTTTAGGAACATTATTCTTTCACTCCTAATGTATGTGTGTTTTGTGTGGCCCAGAATATGCTGTACTCTAAAAAATGTTCCTTGTGAGCTTGAGATGAATGTCTGTTTTGCAGTTTTTGGAGCAAGTGTCTATAAATGTCACTGAGGTTGAGTTGACTTAATGTATTCTTCAGGTCATTGTAGCTTCACTGATTTTCTGCCTGCTTTGCCTCGCTAGGGGATATGGAAGCTCATTTCTTATGGTGGGTTTCTTTGCTTTATTTTGCATTACTGTCAAGTTTTCCCTGATATTTTTGATGCTCTTTTGTTTTGTGACTATGCATTATGGGTTGTGATGACTTCATAGTGATCTAAAGCCAATCCCTTGATGTCTGTGGCTTTTGGTATTCCTGAGAATTCTTTGATTTCCTTTTGAAGTATTTAAGTTTGAAATGAACAATCCATCTTTGGGCCATATGAGCATGTTACATATTTTCTTATCCCTTCACCTTTAGTTCAATCCTTGTATTTTGAATGTTGACAAGGCATAGCTATATGTTATTTTTTTCCTCTGCCTTTGCCATTGAGCTTATATATTTAATAGGTCACTCAGATTTGAAGATGCTATATCAATGCCAATGGATTAATATTATATAATTTGTATTTGTGCTTGTGTTTTTATTGTCCCTATATCTGTTAGCTCTTTGTTCATTCTTTGTGTCTGTCTCATTTTTTCCTCTGGTTTGAATTATGCTATTCTTTATTTTTCACCTTTTATTTTTTTTGTACTGGTACTAGGGCTTGCACCCAGAGCCTCTCTCACTGTGCTTTCTTGCTCATGTTGGCATTCCACCAAGTCTCTCATCTGGTATTTTGCTAGTTAATTGAAAATGGAGTATCATGCTTCTCTGCCTAGGTTGGCTTTGAATTAAGATGTCATCCAGATCCCAGCATCCTGAGTAGTTGGGCTTACCGGCATGAACCACTGATACCTAATGAATGTGTTATTTCTATTTCTCGATTTTACCTCCTCTTTCAGCATATCAGTTAGACTTTCATGATTGTCGCTGGTGGTTGTCATAGTGTTTATTTGTGTCTTGTTTATAGTACATTTAAAATTGAAGTTTGACATCTATGGGAGTTGTATACTAACTATAACACTTAAAAGAGTTCCACTAAAAGGATTCACTAAATCACCTGTGCATCTGGATCTGGAAGCAGGACACTATTATCGCTCACACCTTTATTGTCACCTTCCTTTTTCTATAATAAGTTAGTTTTTACTATTATTTATGCTGTTGTTGTTGGTCATGGGGCTTGACCCCTGAGATCTGTCACTCAAAGTAAGTGCTCTACCACTTTGAGCCACAGCTCCATTTGGGGATTTCTGGGGGTTAATTGGAGTCTCACAGCCTTCCCTGCCTGCGAATGGCTTCCAACCATGATCCTCAATTTCAACCTCCTGACTAGCTAGGATTACAGGTGTGACCTATAGGCAAACAGCCAGAATTTTGTTTGTCTTGTTTTGGTTTTTGAAAGAAAATCCTTGGCTTTTAATTTTGTGTCTTGTGCCAGCTTCTAAATACCACACACAAATAATTGTGGTTTTTTTCCCCACACATTTTGTCCAAACACTTCTGAAAGAACACTCATTTTACTTGATTTTAATGTGAGACAGATGACAGAAAACTCACTTGTTGATGTATTTTGCTCTACACAGAATTTAAGCTGACCTTTTCCACAAACATAGGTAACAAGGCTTTAGCATTCTCCAAGGTCTATGGACTAACAAGGAATTTTAGGCACAGCTCTCAGTATGCACCTGTTTTCCCTATGATAATATTAACTTTGCTCCTAGGATAATCTATTACTTGAGTGTGCTGACTACTAAATTTTAGACAATTATTGGGGGAAGATGGAGTGTCATACATACTGTGTCCTAAGTCATATAATCAAAGCCATGCAATTTGAAGATGATCTATTTTCTAGCTTTGTGTCTATTTCTAGCAGAAATGCCTCTGAGAGTCTTGATCCTGTGAGAGCATTGCAAAGAGGATACTGAGGGTAGGGTTTCCTTGTGGCTTATAACGTAAGAGTCATGTGAAACTGTTGTACTTTTTATTGTATTTTATTGTTTGGGTGATGTATAAAGGGGTTACAGTTATAATTGTCAGGTGATGGGTATATAATATAATGTAATATTTTTCTCCCATTTTTCCTCCTCCCCCCATTCCCTCCCAATCATCCTGTTTTTCCCCTCCCCTTCCCTATTTCAAATAAACAAATAATTGTATATACAATATAAAAGGTACCAAAGTCAGATACAGTAACAATATGAGATAAACCATAAGGAGGAAAATAAGAGAAAAGAAATAACTTCACATAGTACATTTAAAACAACAATCACAGGGGAAGAGCATGACCTAGTGGCAGAGTGCTTGCCTAGAATGCATAAAGCCATGAGTTCGAATACTTGGTACTACATACACAGAAAAAGCTGCAAGTGATGCTATGGCTCAGGCGATAGTGAGCTAACCGTGAGAATGCCCAAGGACGACCCTCAGGCCCAGGGTTCAAGTCCTAGGACTGGCAAAAGAAAAAAACATCACAAAGATAAACATCTTGTTTCCATATCCCAGGGTTCATTTCATTTAGCTGCATACAATATGGCCATAGGTGTATAGCTTTTGAATTATTGTGATCCTCTGTTAGGAGAATCCTAGATGTATACTAATTATTACAAATGAGGGAAACCAAAGAACCTATGTTTCTTTGGGTCTGGCTATCTTCAGTTAATCTGATTTTTCCCTAGTCTTTCCATTTCCTTACCAATGGGGGCCATATCATTCTTTTTGATGGCTGCATAGAAATCCATTGTGTATAAGTACATCTTGCTAATCCATTCATCTAACTGAGGAACATCTGGGTTGGATCCATACCTTAGCTGTGGTGAATAATGCTTCAGTAAACATGGTTGTGTGTTTCTGGACATTTGGGTAAAAGCCCAGGAGTGGGACTGATGGGTCATAAGGGAGCTCTACATTTAGTCTTTTGAGGAACCACTGTAGTGCTTTCCAGAGTGGTTGAACAAGTGCACACTTTCACCGACAGTGTACTAGCAATCCCTTCTGGACCCATCTCCGCCACCATCTGTTGTTACTAGATGTATTGAAAATGGCCTTTCTAACTGGAGTGAAGTGGAATCTCAAAGCTGTTTTAGTTTTCCTTTCTTTTATGGCCAGAGATGTGGAGCATTTCTTCATGTGTCTATTGGTCATACTTACTCTTCAGAGAATTCTCTCTTTAGTTCATTAGCCCACCTTTTAATGGGATGGTTGTTTCTTTGGGAGACTTAGTCTTTTGAGTTGTAGTTATATTTTAGTCATGAGGCCCTTGTCTGTTGTATGGCTATTGAAGACCTTCTCCCACTCTGTGGGATTTCTATTTAACTTACTAGCTATGTCCTTTGCCATACAGAAGCTCTGCAGTTTAATGCAGTTCCATTTGTCCAAACTTTCTTTAATTTGTCATGTTTCTGGGCCCTTACTGAGAAAGATTTGACCTGTGCCAAGGAGCTCTAGTGTATGTCCTATTCCATCCTGTAAAGTTTTCAGGATATCTGCTATTAACTTAAGGTCTTTGCTCCATTTGGAATTAATTCTGGTACAAGGTGACATATAAGGTTCCTATTTCAGTTTTCTACAAGTGTTTAACCAATTCTTTTGCAATTATTTTAAAAGGATAAAGGTATGAAGTCACTTTAGATCACTTGCCATTAGTAATTCAATCTTCTTAGAAGATGTTATACTCGGGATTTCATTGGAGTCAAAGACATCTTGAGTTTATAAGGACTATTGCTCTTTCAAAATTCATTATTTTTTTTACTTCACTTTTCTTTTTTATTTTATTTTATTGTTGGGGTCATGTATAGAGGGGTCACAGTTACATTCATCAGGTAGTAGGTACTTTACTACTTGCACTTTGATACCCCTTCTCATGTTTTTGTCCCTGTTTCCCTCCTCCTCTTCCAAAATAAACACTTATACTCATGTTTACTGAGACACAGCTGTCTCTATAACCAAGTAGTACAATGAGATTCTCAAATTGTTCCATCCTTTCCTTTTCATGTGGGTTCCTGCCCCCAAATTACAAATGAATGAATAAGATTACTCCCTACGTTTTGTTTAGTTCGTAACTTCATTGTACCTAGTGGCACTGCCAATTTTTTATGTTAGACAATTTTTAGGTCCTATACAAATATGAAGATGTGGCCTTGAGGACCAGTAAGTTCAACTTTAGGGTAAAATGAGTGTTTCTCCAAGATAAATGGCACTGTGGTACTCGTATGTTGTCGCTCATTGTTACCATTTTAGAGGAATCAGAAAAGTGGATACTTTAAATAGACTTGCCCAAGATGTGTTTTTGCACATAAGATGAGCATTTAAAAATTTTAAAGTTAGCTTTCATCTTCCAAAATTCAATACAAACTTTTAACAGGGAATTTGGAATTTGGGGACCTTTCTGTGTTTCCTCTGTTTATGTTGTTATTTTTAATCAGAAAATATAAGGAGTTTCCTAAAAGCTTGGGAGATATTTCTTGTAGAAAAGAAAGAATGAGGAATGGCCCCAGGAAATAAAAGGAATTATTCTTTCAGGTTCTCTTATTTCAGAGTTACAATGTTTCTGGTATTTTATGGATTCTTATGATTGAGCTCAGATGGCTCCCCTGTAAAAACTATTTCTAGAGCCTATGGTTTTAGCCAAGAAATCTCTGTGTACCATTCTTGTCACTTTTATCCTGCAAGCTTTAGGACAAATGTCCTAGAATGATTAATCATGTATTATATATAACATACAAGGGCGAGATGGTGATGGTGAGATATGAATTGGTACACACAAGGAATAACATTAAAAAATGAAATGAAATGGGAATTTGGAAGAGGTGTATTTCTTCCTTTTCCTAAAACAGTTCTGTTTTGTATGATAAAATATTCTAAAAATAATTTTGAAATTTTCCAATAGTACTGTCCACTGAATTGAAGATGAATATGTGGATTACTGTTTTAGGACATATATTTTGGAAGAAAAGATAAGCCATATGGATAGTGGGAAACCAAGCAATATTTGGGGCCAGAAAAAATGTATTTTCTTCTTTTTTTACAGGGACATGAACACCAGACTGTTAACTTTGGACTTTATCATAGTTATAGCAACTAGCTGAAAATGTCGGGTGGAAGAACATTGAATGAATCCATATTTGGCTGACAAAATGTAGGAACTAGCTGTACCATGAGCTTATTCATATATTTAAAGTCAGGAATGAAAGAGAAATTAAGAATATCAACTGGACTATAATAGTGAATTATTCCTAGTGTGCGTACATGTATATGTATATATATATTCATGGAAGTTAAATTCTAATGAATGCATAGTATTTAGTGGGGTTTTTTGCCAAATACAAGTATAGGTAAATTTATGGCCCAACAAGTTAGAGATGGAATACAGGTACCTTACAGTTAAAAAAAATAGCAGCCATGAAAGTCAAAGAAATATTTAATCTTTTTACGTGTGTTTTCTCAACCAAAGGGTATCTATCACATGTTAACAATGGGAACTTTCCAAAATTATTTGAGAGAAGTATCAATGGAGAAACAGTCAATTAATAAAATTAGATTTACTACTTTTATTCATTCCCCAATTTCCTGTCTTTATAAGGACATCACTATTTTGACTTTGTTTAATGCTCACTCTGAAAAGGTAGCAAGTTGTAGGGAATCACATTGCTAACTGAATTGCTCATTTGCTTACTTTACCATTCCTCTTTTTGAGAAGGGTCACTAATAGATCATTAAACATCTAAGTGAATAATAATCTTACAACTCTCAAAGGCAGTGAGTCCATCTATCATAATTTCTAGTCTACTCCATAAGCTCAACATTCCTTACTGATTGACTCCACTGAATAATCAAATCTCTACCAAAACTTCCTTTCATAGGTTGGACCCTAGATTATCCTCCAGATTCACATTCCTATTTGACCTTGTTTCCAAATCTCAATCTAACCTAAAATTGGTCTATACAAGCCATTCAACTTTTTCTTATAGTTTTAAATGATTTTTAAGACTGCAAAAAGTTGAATCTCACACTTTAGCACTATCTGGTAAAGGATCAATCCAAATTTCTTCTCAGACATTTCCCACTCTCAGTATTATACCAACAGAAGCCAGCCTTGGCTACTCATTGCTTTAGTGTATATGAAGTCAATACAAAAATGAAGGCTTTCCCTTTGTGTGGGAATGTGAGCAGAGGTGATGTCATCCATCCCAATGGCTTATAGTCCCTGTATTTATATCTCCAGCCCAGACTTTTTACCGCAGTTCAAGCTTCTAAATTCAAATGCCGACATGAACAATTCTCCTGGTATTTCAAATTTAACTTCTCTGAAATTAAATTCTTTCTTCCTGCCTCTCCACCCCAACCTGCTTCTGCTCCTCCCTCAGCCTCCAACTCCCAATCTGTTCCTTCTTCAAACTCTATTCTGCAAGTCAATGGTTCCACTAACCACACAATCCAAGACAGAAAACACATCATCCATATTGCCAGATAGCCATCCATAACTCAACCATTGCTCTTACGTACCAAATAGAACCTATCAGTGTGTAAACATAACTGACAAACAAATAGTTTATAAACAAATAAAACATTTTCTCTTAATTTTGGAGTTAGAGAAGATGAACCTCAAGAACTGGTAGATTTGGTACCTAGTTGGTGAGAATCTTCATCACAATTGCCTTTCTGTTGTTTTCTTACATGGCAGAAGTTACAAACCACCACGCTCAGGTCTCTTTGATAAGGGTATTAATTGTATGCAGTGGTGAGATCTCAACTGCCTTCTAAAGGCTCCATCTTCTACTACTATAATCATGCAGATTAGGATTTAGATAGGAGGAGGCAAACATATTTCTAACCATTTCTATGTACAAGATCTCTCTTTAAAACATGTTTTCCAGTTATCACTTCCATCCACCTGCCTCCTTTGTTACCCTACTAACACAATGTTTTCTGAGGCTATTATAACTCCTTCAATTTCCCAGAAGGCTCCTCCTATTTCCACATGTCCATCTTTTCTTTTCTTTCTTTTTTGTGGTCACTTTGTAAACTTTTCTCCTGAAACTAGATACATCAGGTATGTATGCAGCAAAACTTACAAAAATGTGCATCATTTAATAACTCTTGTCTTAAACAGCCTATTTGTTTCCTATCATGAATAACACTGACCTATAAAATCTAGTTGCAGATTAGTAGGGTCTCAGCTTGGGCTGTTTCTTCAAAGTTCATAAACTCTAGTTTCACAGGCCTTCTCAAATATGCCTGGGTACTGCCCTTGGGCTTTCTCAAGGCTAGTGCTCTACCACTTGAGCCACAGCACCAGTTCTGCCTTTTTCTGTGTATTTAGTACTGAGGAATTGAACCCAGGATTACATGCATGCTAGGCAAGCATTCTACCACTAATCTACACTCCCAGCTCTGACCAAAAACTCTTTTACTTTAGGATTTTTTTTTTAGTTTTCCTATAGTCCCCATTCCAAGTTCTTCCCAGAGTTGACTTCTGTGCACCCTTCTCATTTCTTGCCAATGGTTCCTAATCAACAAGATCTTCCTTGAACTTACCAAGTCAGTGTTGTCACAGCTTTCTTTTACAGCACAGCTACTTTTCTCTCTGAGTATTGACTTCATGATCTAATTATTTATTCCTTGTGCATTTCCCTTTTCTTTAGAAGCACTTGAGTTCAATGAGATGGAGAACATATACGATATCTACCTATTGATCATTTTGTTGCTATACCCTACCGATACTTGGCTTCCTTAGTATTTTCTGAATGAAAGGATGCTTTCATAGGTGCATATAAGTTTATTTGTTGAACATGGATTTTATGAGGATGGATCCTTTATGGTTTTCATTTTCACATTTAGCTGATGAATCTAGTGTTGTATGAATATCTACGATTAATACTAAAAGACACAATATATAAGTTGACCATGAAGTTCAAAGCAGTGTAACTTTTACAATAAACTGATTTTGGTTGCTCAATTATTGTATTTTCAAATAAAAATATAATTTTCATTATAATATTTTCTATCAAATGTTTCTCTCCGATTTTTCTCTGCTTCCCAAATAGGCAGGACTCTGGACCCAGGTAAGCCCAGATGGAGTATTAGCATTAATAAATGGAGTGAAAACTACATTTTTGGCAAGGTACTTCTAAAGGAAAGGCCACATTAAATTCAAGGCATTCTGTTCAAAAGAAATCACATTGCTGAAGAAGAGGCAGATTATGACCCTTAGAACAGAGCTGATAAGACAACAGTAGAGAAATGAAAAGGAAGAAAATGAGTTCAAAGTGATTCGCTGACACAGACTTTAGATTTTGTCCATTGTTTAGGCTCTGAGCTGACAATGATATGCCCGAGGAGTTGGCTCAGCCACCTCAAACGATAATGCCTACAAGTACAGAGCAAGCTACGCTTCGAGTTCTACTAGAGGTAAGGAAAACCTTAGGGCTTTTCAGGAGATCAACCCTGAGGTCCTGGAACTCTGAGTTCTTTTGCTCCTATTTGAATATTCTTTCAATCAGTGCAATGTCATAAAAATGCATTCTGTGTGATATAATCTCATTTGTAGGGGATTATTTTTCCTTGTATAGTAAATGCAGTTAACACAATACAGGCCTGGCTGATGGCAAATTTGTTTGGATTTTGTTAGTCTTTTATGTTGAAAGTCTTCTAATTTCCATACATCAGGATGTCACATATAAAGATAACAACTTGTGCATGTGGTGAATCCCTGATATTTCTTTCAGTGAGGACTAACCACCTCCCAATGTCATCCAACAAAAGCCAACAGGAACGGGCTAGGATTACCACTGAATGTTTATTTCCTTCCCCTTTCCCTTAATTTAGGAACACATCATCTATTTACTTAGCATGTACTATGTGCATTGTTTATTGTGCTAAAGTCCTTTTATTTGAAAAGTATAAACTTGCTAGGTGCTGGTGATTTGTGCCTGTAATCCTAGCTACTCAGGAGGCTGAGATCTGAGTTTTGGGGTTCAAATCCAGTGGGAGTAGAAGAGTTCATGATACTGTTATGTCTAATTTACCTGTAAAACAGCCAAATGTGGAGCCTGGCCCAAGTGGTAGAGTACCAGCCTTGAGGGGAAAAAAAGGTAAGGGACAGTGTCCAGGCCATGAGTTCAAGCCCCAATTCTGACAATAACAAAAGCATAAAATTAAAATCAAGACTCCATTTGAACAACCAAGCCCACTTCTGTGGAAATATAGCACAAGGGATGACCAGAATCATCAGCAGAAGTTCAATGATCAAAATTATCTTTTTTTTCAAGTCATAGCTTGCTGATCACTTTGTGCTGGGTTATGAAATAAATGTTGTGATTGTGACTAAATTTACCAGTTCCAGTACGTAAGAGGAAATAAGGACAAATGCCACTGTATATGGTGTATAACAAGCTACACTTCCCCCATTAAAAATACATTTTCCACGAATTTTTGCAGGAATTAAATACATGTATGCACTATAGAACAAATTTGTATTTGTCCCATTGTGAATCAATGTTGAAAAATGTTTCCAAGGGGAAACATTAGGGGAGAGGCAGATTGTTTTGAGTGGTCAAGAAAGGAAGGCAACCTATTTGGTTATTTGAAATAGGATAGGGAAGGGGGGGAAACAAGATGAGGGGCGGGGGTGGGGGGAGGGAAATGGGGACCAAGACATGAGACAGGGTATCAATGTTTGTGAAGTAATGCACCTTCTATCTGGTGAATGTAATGTAACTCCTCTATTAATTACAATAAAATATATGAAAAAAGGAAGGCAACCAAAAATATTCTGTAGTTGTTAAGTTGTGAATGGCCAATATACAACAAACCATAGATCTGCTAACTTAGAAATGTCCCTTCTCTTTGATAGCATAAGGAAACTTTTACAGAGTTGAATATACCACACATTTAGAAGATCGATTCAAATATTCCACTGCCTTGTTTTATTTTTGTTGTCGTTCCAAGTATCTTGTATTTAAGATCCTGATACTATTTTAAATGTACAAGGTCTGCAAGGAAATACTTGATTGTGTAAATTGTAAGTGGCACATTCCCCCTCTCAATGCACATGTATTAAATTTACTTGTGGCTTCTATTTGACAGTGCCTTCTCTGCGTTCTACTGACATAATATTTATCGGACAAAACAGGAAAGGAGTCAGGACCACTTATCAATTTTTTATCCTTTTTTTTAGTACAAAAAGAAGAAAATAAAAAGCATAAAAGCAGCCAGGGTGGCCTCAAGAGAAGCAGGGCTGTTGTTACAGGAATCTCACAAGTTAATGAGAATTCACCAGGGACTGGAGAGAGCGATGGAGAGAGGGGGAGAAGAGGAGATGGAGGGGTGTGGGGGGGGGAGGATAAAACTCTTCCTTTGCAGCTGGCCCTCTCTCTCATTTGTTGCTCCAATAAGCAGTAATTAGGTCCTGAGCTAATGGTGTCAGCTGATCTGCTGTTTTTAGGCTAGACCCAGAGGAAATCTCCATGGAAACCCTGCTGGAGTCATTCCCCCCCCCCCACCTGGATGCTGTGTGCTCCTTTCTGCCACCTGGCTGCCGCCCGGGCCGCCGCTGCCTCCTCCCGCCCGTAACCTGCCAGCCCGCCGCGTGCCCGCGGCCCCCGGGATCCCTAAATGGGACAATTCTGCCCGTGACGTCAGCGCCCAGCCGTCTCCACAGAAACTTTTGTCCCACTGGCCAATCAGAAGGCTTGGAAGGGGCCGCGGGGTGGGGGTGGTGGGAGGAGAGGGGGGCGGGCAGGGTGGGGGTGAGGGGAGAGGCGCAGAGGTTTCGTGTGTGTGGAGAGCTGCTGCGCCCGGCCGGGCTGTCAGTCCCGGCTCCAGCCAGACCTTCCCGGAGACGCGCGCGCACACACAGCGCACCCCCGGGCGCCCCGCACACCCCGGCTCCCCGGCACACACACACACGCGCGCGCGCGCACACACTCAGCCGGGCCGAGAAGGAGACACTGACCATTTTTATTTTATTTATTTTTCAAGTGTCTGGACCAGCTGCAGTGTGGGGAGGCGGGGGGGGGGGGGGGGGCGGCACCAACCCCGCCGGCGTGCCCGCTCGGGGCGTCCGTCGGGGAGGGGAGAGCTGGGCGAGGGGGCGTAGGCGGCGAGGTCGGGGGCGCGGACTGGGCGCGGGGCAGCCGCCGAGCGCTTCCCCGGGACTGGCCGGGCCTCCTCCTCCGCCTCCTCCTCCTCCTCCTGCTCCTCGGCGGAGAGTAGAATAAAGAGGAGCGGCCGCCGCCGCCGCCGCGCTGGGAGGATGGGACCTCCCCTGCTTCCTGCCTGGCGGCAGATGGAGGGCGATCCCGAATGGAGAGACCACTGACTGCCCCGGCCGGGGGGCGGCGGGGGAGAACCTCGTCCTGAGGAACTCAGACCCGGCTGCTCCAGGAGCGGAGGAGGATGGCTTGTCCATGACGTGGCCCGGGCGGGGTGTGGGGGGGAGACAGACAACCGAAAGCTCCCGTGTGAACTGGAAACTGTCGCCGAGCCAGGGGGACAGGATTTCCATTCTGTGCCGCCCGAGGTTTCCGCCGTCTGGATCCTAAACTTCTTTCTATGTCTTGGAGCACACTTCAGCAGCCACCCCGAAGAGTCCTGTTTGGGCATCCCACCATCCTCCCGTGTGGACACCCGCGGCCTTCCTCGACGGCTTCCCTGGAGAAGATCTGCGGGGAGGAGGAGGAGCACGGGGTGTGTGTGGGGCGGGGGGCGGCACGACACCCATGCTATGCCACGGTGGCCCCTTCTGTACCAATGCTCGACGCATTTCGGGGACTTAACTCGTAGCACCCATCTCCGGAGGGGGTCTGGAATGTCTCCCGGTCCCTCGGAAGGAATGGCATCTTTCCATCCGATCCCCGACACCTCGGTCTTCTCACAATTCTTGGAACACGACATTTGATAGGCTGGCCGACGAGACAGGTAAGAACTTTCTTTCTGGTTCCTGAACGCCTGTCACCGAGAAGGCCACAGAAGAGTAGGACCCAGGAGGAGCGATACCCCGGGGTGGAGGGGGGGTGGGGCCGGGGAGGGGGGGTGCCCGCGTGCCCTCCTGCGCTCTGGGGCGCTTGCTCGGGCTCGGGCAGCTGCTCTCCGGAGAGGCACCGCGCCTGGGCCGGGGGGCCGGCGGCCGAGAAGCCTCCGGGGCGCGCGCGCGCTGGGAGAGAGGCGGCGGCGGCGGCGGCGGTGGCGGCGCTGCGCTCCACCTGCTCCGGCCGGGACACAGCCCCGGGACGTCGAGGGACCCACCTCAAGTCAAGACCGGGATTTATTTTATCTTAAAAAAAAAATAAACCAAGGAATGCGATTTTAATTATTCTAAGCTGAACTCCTGGTTGGGGGGGGGCAGATGCTGCTGGGATGGTCCTGGCCACACAATACTAAAAGGGACCAGAAGAGAAGCGTCCATCCGAGACATCCATTACCATTACGAATGAACCCGACTGGGTAGCCACGGGCAGCGATTGCTGGTGCCCAACCGGACCCTCCCCCCCTTCTTCCCGCTGCCCCCACCCCTCCCACCCGAAGCAGGCTCCCCCCCTCCCCGTGGCGGCCGGGACCTCGGCGCGTGGTTCTCCTGCATCGTGGCCTGGGCTGCATTTTTTTTCTTCTTTTTCTTCTTGTTTTCCATGAGCCTGGGGTGAACAGGTGCGAAGTGGTCCGGGAGCCTCGGGCCGGCGGCCGGGCGCAGGGAACATGGAGAACGAGCGCGACATGTACCGCCAGTTCCAGGACTGGTGCCTTAGGACTTACGGGGACTCCGGCAAGACCAAGACGGTGACCCGTAAAAAATACGAGCGGATCGTCCAGCTCCTCAACGGCTCCGAATCCAGCTCCACGGATAACGCCAAATTTAAATTCTGGGTCAAATCGAAGGGCTTCCAGCTGGGCCAGCCGGACGAGGTCCGCGGGGGAGGCGGCGGCGCCAAGCCGGTGCTCTACGTGCCGGTCAAGACCACGGTGAGTGACTCGCCTTCCACTGTTATTTGTCTGCCAGTGCAGCCCGGCGGGGAGGGAGGAAAGCGGTGGGGGGGAGGGGGAGGGAGGGAGCCCTGAGCCACCGTTGGCTCGTGTGCCCCCACCCTCCTCAACCCCCTCCCCAAGTCATCCCCACTCGCATCCGCCAGGCGCAGTTTCCCCACCCGAGGAGCCAATCTTTTATGGTCCTTTTATTTTAAAGCGGTAGCGCACCTCTAAAGCCCCGGACTCCGGGCTTCCCTGACTCGGGGCTTCAGGGAACCCCACCGCAAGCAAGCTGGAGCTTCTTTCCTGGGGTCCAGTACACGTCCGGCCCCGCGTCCTCGGGCTCGGGCCATTGTCCCATGTCTTGGCGCTGGGCGCCTGGCGCGTGTCCCGCAGCCGCCACCGCCTCCACCACCGCGTATAAAGGCCAGGTTGGAACCCTCCAGCCGCGCGCCCTGAGAACAGACGACTCGGATCAATAATCTCCAGCGTCTCCTCGTTGGCACAAAGCCCCAGTGTGGCGGTGGCGGTGGTGGTGGTGGTGATGGTGCTGGGGCTTTCCCCCAGGACACTGTCAGATGGTTATTGTTAGACCTTGGCCAGGGAGACATCCCACAATCTCGAGATCCTTGCCACCACTATTTCCATTGTGGACAACATCCTGGAGATTACCCGCACCCGCACCCCCCCCCACCCTTTTCTTCACTTGCTCTTTGCACAAATAAAAGCCACAGCTAGATGAGGAACAACAAAGAGAGATGAATTTGGGCGCGATCAAATGGTGTGTGTATTTTGTTTTCTCGTTCTGGGGTGGCTCTGGTCTGTTGGCCACAAAGCTCTTGCCCCAGCGCTTCCATGTGACAGCCTAATGTAGCTCAGCCCAGAGGGAGTCAGGCACCAACCAGCCCCCTAAGCCTTGGTTTCCTTTAGGAGAAGGTGGGCTTTGGGGGCTGTAAGTAGGGTTGCAGATATAACGCTTAAGACGTTTCTGCCTCCTGCTAAGGCGAGGGCTTGCCTGGAGTAGGGGTGGGGAAGCTGTGCACACTCTTTGTATATTTGCCTCGCTCTGGGATTTGTCGAGCGTTTTCCTCCTTTCTCCCCTCCCCTACTGGCAACTGTTTCCTTGTGCAATATTCCTGGAGGAGGCTAGAGAGGAGGCTCTGGAAGGCGATGCTATCTTTCACAGAGGTACCCTAGACTGGAAATATGGGCACGCACGGCTTCTCAAAGCTTTATTTGGAGGACTCTTTCAGGTTTGCAAAGAATTAAAAAAAAAAACAGTTTCTCATTTCCCAAGATTAATTAGGTAGAGTTGTTTGTTTGAAGGATGTATGTTTCTTTGGGAATTTCTTTGGTAAATGGAGACTGGGAATAAAGATGAATTGGAAACACACGTGGAAGTTTATTATTTAAATATGGTATTGTTGGAAGGTTTTTGAGAGGTGTCTTTATTAATGTGGCCTTCCCATTTCAAGTGGCACGGTTAAACAGAATGATGAGATTATTGTCTTGCTTTACTAAGTAATGAGGGCTAGATTGGCAAGAGTTAGAACTGAGGTGTATTTACATCTGCATGAGCCAGAAGTCTGTTGTAAAGGATGAATTGATTTGATTCGTTTGGAGCAGCATTAAGAATGTGCCAGTTAAAATAATCTATTGTTTGGTAGAGTAAATTGGAATTACAGCTGAATGAATGAAACAGTTAAGAGATATTTACTTGAAGTATTGTTTAATAATACATGTTTTAGAAATACATTGCTAGCTAGGAAGCTTTTATTTGTTTTTTGCTTTTGATGTTAATCTGAGGGCCCTCTGTTTAGCTCTTAGATGGCTTTATTGTATATGGGTTAGATGAGTTAATACTTGTGTAGATGTGGGCACATCTATTATATGTGTTAATGTGTGGGTCCTTTTAAAGCATCCATTAGCATTCTCAATGGCATATATTCAAAAATGGTTCTGGAGGCACCAAGATAACTATGAATGTCACTTATTCAAACCAGCATTCACCTGTTTTTGATACCCATATTTCATGTCAATAATTTGATGATGAGTTGTTAAAGAACTACAGCTAAGATATCTATTATAGTGACAACTCTGATAGTAATAATAAGTGACATGTGTTTCTATTTTCAGTAAAGATCCCATATATTTATGGGAGACAATGTCGTCTGTCAGGTGATATTCTTAGATAATGATTTTCATGTAGTATTTAAGAACTCTATTCTTCATTCAAGCCTGGTTTGAAACATCGAAGCCTGTTTATAATTCATGAACTGTTTCACAGCTTCTTTCTGAGAAATCTCTACTGTTCTTAACAGAATTATAGGCTCCACCTTCTTTGAGAGACAGCCAATCATCATTTCAAATAAGAAAAAGATTTTTTTATCCTGGTTTTCCCATATCTCAAATTATTTCTTCCTTAAAAAACCGTCATTGTCTTCATAATAGTATGAACAAAATCAGCAAGGAAACAAAAGTATATTTTTATTGACTTCAAAGACATATATTGGCTAAAATGAAATACTGTGTTTAAATATTATTTTCAAGTTGAGTAAGAATGGCTCTACACTCCTGGTTAGGTTTCAAGGTGCGTGGCTGGCTTTGCTGTGAGGGAGGGAGGGTTCCTTTGCTTCTGATGTTGCCATAATCCACTGCCACTGATAATTAGACATCATTACTACTGTGAAAAGGGAAAGAGAAAGGGGAGAGGACAGGTCTAGGCTAATTAACTACTTTTGTTTAATGAAAAAAGGGAGACAGATAGCAACTGGGAGGTTTTACAAGAGTCGAGTAGACACATTACATATACTTAATTACAGCATGACCAGTTTTCAGTATTGTAGTTAAAGAAGATTTGTCTCCCTCTCCTTTTCCTACTAGATGTGCTTTTCAAGCTCCCTTTCTCTCTTTCCTAAGTTTAACTGGTAATAAAATCCACCGTGTGACAACTGGCTTAGAATAAAGAGTGTTGATGGAAAAGTGTAAATGCCTGTTAACATTTGTCCTGGCCATTTCTGAAGCTGAGGTGTCCACTCTCTCCGTGATGTTTAGATTGCTGTGTAACCAGGGACATGCTGCTTGGTCTCCAAGCAACACCATCCTGTTTTAGGTTTGGAATGGGGCATGCATTTGTCTGTATATATGAATTTGTTGAAGATCCCATCTGTGTTTTTTCCCTTTCTATTATTTCTATACTTCTGTACATAAACATGGTAGAAATGTAAGGAATGAATTGAATATTTTAAATAGTTCTGAAAAATAAAACAACTGATACTGATAATAGCAAACTTTTCACTAGGGATAATTTTTCAAATAAGCGTATGTACGGTTGCTATATGTTACTCCTTTGGTATTCCCATTCAAGGTTTGTTTAAAAGCTTTTGTGTTTAGAGCCTGATTGGCATTTGATCAGGGACAACAATTCATTGGAACATTATACTACCAAAATATTATCCCATTTGATACTTAGTAAACTAAAAAAATAAGAATCTACTAATCCTTTCTCTTAGTAAGCATTTTGATACATTTTTAAAAATCTATTGCATTGTATAAAACATCAAGAAGAAATTTGGTAGGCTCATGTTTTATTTGTCTTTTAGTCATAAGCAAAGATATTTTGAAGCTGTATAGTTAAATAACATAAGTAGCATTTTTCTTGACCTATATTTGTAGAAATAGACATTAAGTGCTAAAAGTGCTTTTGTCTTTTCTCTATATCTGTTTCACTATAAAATATACAATATTTTTTTATCCAGAAAGCAGTATGCGTTATCTTTAGTTCTGTTATTTAAAAATGATGACTTACTCAGTTTTGCAATATGTAGGTTTAGAGTTCATGTTGTTCTGGCTGTACATACTACTAAATAATACAGAGATTAAAATGAATATTTATGAGCTGGTTTAGAAACTTCTACTGCTTGTTAGTTCTCTGATTGTGGTTTGGGTCATAAATTCTTTATTTCAGAGAGAAGGAAATAATAGCACATAGCTATTAATAACATTTTTGCCTATTCTTACTTCATGCTGCTATCACATACCATATATTATACTTGGGATTTTCTGTATAAAAAAAGATAATGGACTTGTCCATAATCTATCATAATGCTGTATATGTATGGCACAGGGCAATGTTCTAATAGTACTCATTGAGTAGAAGCTCATTTTTGTCAGTCTTTTGTATCTCCATAGAGGGCTTTGCTCCTGATAATCAACACATTTTTCTCGTTTAAATGCAGTCTAAGATATTACATAAAACATGAACTGGATGCTGGTGGCTCACACCTGTAATCCGCAACTCAAGAGGCTGAGATCTGAGGATCATGGTTGAGCTTCCATGTGCAGGCAAGTGTGAGATACTTTTATCTCCACATAACCACCAAAAGCCAGAATGGAGCCTGAGGCTCAAGTGGTAGAGCACTGACTTTGAGCATCAAAGATTAGAGACAGCACCCAGGCCCAGAGTTCAAGCCCTAGGATGGGCGAAAAGAAAAAGAAAAAAATGTACTGTAACACAGAAATAGATGTAGAGACAGCACCCAGGCCCAGAGTTCAAGCCCTAGGACTGGCAAAAAGAAAAAGAAAAAAATAAAAATGTACTGTAACACAGAAATAGATGCCAGCAATATAACTTATTAGTTGCCTTGAGTGATTCCTTGCTAGGTTGTTGCAAGGAATAAGTTTGACTATGCCAGGTCCTTTGCAGGTCCAGTGCCTATTTACGTTTCTACCATTTTCATGAGTATCAAGGGACAAGAGACTTGTAGCAATAACTTCTCAGAAATAAGGAGCACATTGTATTCTCTTGGCATATGAAGACTGACAAGACTTGTTTTTTTAAGAAAATAGCTCTTGACTTTTGCATTGTCTAGTAGTAAGAGTAATAAGTATAAGAGGCTGAGCAAGACTCAGTATGTATTTGTTTTGCTTCTGTAAACATTCTAGGCCAGCTAGGGTTCAATAGTTAACTCTCCACACCCACCCCATAGGGTTGAGAAAGAGATGAGGAAACATGTACATGAAAATAACAACAACAACAACAACAAACAAACCTTTTGTCAAGAGTTTCACCTTAGGTTGAAATTATAAAGACTTTCCCCTATTTACTGTTACATTTGCCAAGAACTTTTGTTGAATAATTGGAACAAATCAAAATAACTCTAGTGTGTCTTAGATTACGTTTATTCATGTTTATGATCTTTGGATAACAAATAGTTATGTATTGATGATGAGAAATAGGTAGAGTACAGATTTTAGACCAGGGTTTAAATCCTGACTCTTCACATTTGCTATTGTTGTCAGGAAGACATAGTTGCCTTTTGTAAAAATATCAAAATACTTGCCAGGTTTTATATAAGAATTAGCAATAATAATATATAACATGTACTAGACAATGAGTACTATCTACTAAAACATGTGTACTGTACCGATTTACACAAAACCATGAGACTAGCATATAGTAAATATAGAAAATAACAGAAATGATTATACTTAATCTGGTAACAGAATGTCATGATGTAGTAATTATAATTATATACTTGTTATAAACTCAAAATTATATACCTATAGTATAGAGTTAATTGTAACATGCTTATGTATGTATACATATATATGTACTAATCAAACATTTATTCTATTCCTTTTTGGGAAAATGAATAACTTTTTGTTAATGTGATACATACTTATTTTTTCTAAGTGACATAGACAAAAGAAAATTTAAAAACATCATGTCAAATTTCTCATGCAGATACAGCCACTGTTAGCTAATTATGAATATAGTCTAGATGTATCACTTTATTTATGCCTAAATACATAAATACATGTGTATTTAAAAGATAATTAGTTATAATAACTCATAGTCATATGTAGAAAGCAGGAATAGTTTCCCAGAGCTGGAATGATCATTATATACTAATTTAAATAAAAATATGATAATGTGACTCAACAAAAGAGAATATGTAAAAGCCAATAATAAGGCAATAAAAGTTAATAGGCCGGGAGTTTGGCCTAGTGGTAGATACTTGCCTAGCATGCACGAAGACCCCGGTTTGATTCCTCGGTACCATATACGTAGCAAAAAACCGGAAGTGCTGCTGAGGCTCAAGTGGTAGAGTGCTAGCCTTGAGAAAATCCAAGGACAGTGCTCAGGCCCTGAGCCCAAGCCCAGGACTGGCAAAAAAAAAAAAAAAGTTAATAGATAAAATTACTGAAACTAACTGAATTGCATTGTCTTTCAAATTTTCTCCAATGATAAATAGTATTTTATTATGTTATTTTTGGTTTATATTACATAGACTTACTATAATTTTTATATATTACATATTTTATTATACCTTTACATAATTGTGTTTATATGATCAATAGTTTTAATATTTATATTGTAGAATATGTTTCTCTGTGAATTTTCTTGTTAATATCTAAGATATATCATTTGTGCTATTCCCTGGATTTACTTTGTTTCAAATTTTTTTCTTCTGGCCTGCTTTAACTCCTGATCATAATTTTTTCCCCAAAGAATGGTTCATATTCTCTATTCTTTGAGGTTAGTATACAATTGAGAATATTTGTCGTCTTCCTTGAAATAGTTACAGATTATTTATCTTACCATTTTCCCTCAGAAAATTGTAGACATCTGTGCTGTTAAAAGCTATAAGTCAAATATTTTCTTCAACTTCATGGATTGTTTACTTCTTTTCCTTGAAACTGAGTAATTTTCATTAAGATATTCTTGAATTCTTTTGTCTTGCTCTGCATTTCTCATTGATAACTATGCTTAAGCCCTAGGCTTTAGTCATGTCTGCATTTGAATGATTTTAAATTTGAATTTTCCTGAATTTTAAATTGGTGTTTTTGATCTTCAGTTGGATAATTTCACTTAGGCTGAATTGTGTGAAAGATGACTGTTTCCTCCATCTCCTCTTTCATTCTAGGTCTTCCAAGTTTTGCTTCTTTTAAAATTCCCTTTCTGTAGGGTGGCAGCACAATATCCTTATTACTCTTGTGACACAGTTGGTCTATATTTTTACTCCTTCCTTGCAATCTGTTCTTCACAGAATGTTGTGTTTCTAACACCTAAGATCTCTAAAAGACATCAGATTTTTATCTTATCAAACCATACCACCCATACCATACCACCTCGACCATACAATACCACACCTTATCACCCCATTCCATACTTCTTTACTACACGATACATACAAAATGCCAATTGCTTGATGATTTGATAATTTTACCCCTAACCGTTTTGAATGATATCAAATCATGCCCATTACTTATAGAATTAATAAAAATGCTTGCTAATCTAAAACCACATGATACATTCTTATTTATTTTTTTTCTTATCTTCATTTTCTTTGTTTTTAATATAATGTTCTTTAGTATTTTTTTTAAAGTATTGGTATTTGTAGAAGCCTCTGTCACTGTATTCCCGAAAGAGCTACTAGTTTCGACCCACTGGAGTTTATATTCCTTTAAGTGTCTAGGGCAGGAACATTTCTGCTCTTTTTTTTTCTTTTTAATATACCGCTCTGCAGGAATTAGAAGAATCCAAGGTTGTATCCAACTTCAAAGGTTATTTAGAATCATGTAAAAGCTTTGGAATTTTGCCTATATCTTTTTATTGAAATATTTTTATTAACAATGATTTTTATGTCATATTTCAAATGTCATGTTTAACAAGTATTCAAGAAAGGAATCTCTATATGCAATCACTGGCACATAAATTTTAGAACATAGTTAAAATTAAACTCAGAGCTTGTATGTACTAGATACATATCGATCTATATAATATTATGTCTATACAATGTAGATGTCTTTATCTTTATTTGCCCACCTATCTATCCAATTATTAATCCACACATAAACCTGTTTTAATTCGTTAAATAATGTAATATAAAATGTACTATCTTAGGGGCCGGGAGTTTGGCCTAGTAGTAGAGTGCTTGCCTAGCATGCACAAAGGCTCGGGTTCAATTCCTCAGTACCACATACATAGAAAAAAGCCGGAAGTGGTACTGTGGCTCAAGTGGTAGAGCTCTGGCCTTGAGAAAAATCCAAGGACAGTGCTCAGACCCTGAGCTCAAGCCCAGGAGTGGCAAAAAAATGTACTATCTTAATTACTACTATAGTGCAGTTAAATAATGTTAAGTATATTTTTGTTTTTATAAATATCTCTCCAGAACTTTTGCATTCCACAAAATTAAAACGTTTTATCTATTAATTTACAATTCTCTCTTTCCTTCCTTCCAAATAGCATTTTTCTTTCTGTAACTGACTCATTGGATTTGATCCAAGATATTCAAGACAGCACAGGATTTCCTCACTTTTTAAGATAAACTAACATTCCTCTAAACCCTGTATCTTTTTTTCTATTCTTCTGCTCTTGACTTTTATGGTTGTTTCTATTTCCTGGCTTTGTGAATTTTGCTACTATGACAGTGGGTGTTAAAGACTTCTTCAAGACCATCCTCTGAGTTGGTTATATAGCCAGAAGTATAATTATTGGGACACATAGGAGTTCTATTTTCATTTAAAACAGTTTTCATCATTTGGGTCATACTAATATTATACAATGTTTTGTTCTTTTAGGCTATGAAATTGGTGACTTGGTTTCCTGTCTAGAGCACTTCAGTGAGACATCTTTATGCAATTAGAAATAGGCAAGCTATGTACCTATGATCATATGTATCAAAATATAATGATACTTTACGAAAGGAACTCTGAGAAATGGATTTTTTCTTTTTGTCTTGTTTGTTAGTTTATTTGCCATTGGGAGAATAAGAAGACACAGAAATACATGGACAAAAATGAACAAATGCAGTAGTAGTACTCACTAGATACTATGTGGAAAATAAACTGTGTAACTTGTGAGTAAATATGGGAAGAATATCAGGGAGAGCTGAGGAAAGAATGATGTCCAAAAAGAAATGTACTCATTACTTGACTTAAGTAACTCTAATCTGTTTGTACATCACTTCTGCAATAACAATATTTAAAAATAGTCAATTTAATAGAATTAATGATAATACTATTACAATAATTTAACACTATATTAATAATGTTACTTTATTAATACCTTATTGTACTATTAATAAGACTAGGTCAATAATTGTTCCTGGCCACTTTAAACAAAATTCTGCCTTTAATTTTCACAGTGATCCTCTGTTCTTAATACTTTATTATAGAGATGTGAAGTAACGGTGAATTTCTAAAAACCACACAGCTTGAGGGCAAGAAGTGATTTCAATCAGATTCAATCTTTGTTTAAGACACTTGTCCCATAATTTGTAAAGTGCACTGGTTGCTAAAAACATTATTATATGTACATACTATTTAGTCAAGACTTAATACATTATGAAATATAAACTGTACTAAAAACGAAAACCTAAATTCATAGGATTGAGGTTATTATATGCAAATCCAACTTTTAGTACTTCCTCTTTTACAATAGCTATTCTTTTGTGCTCCCTGAGGTGTATGTATGCAAATTTGTACATATACTTATTTTAATCCACAGTGCACAATTGCCTCATAGTAGAACATTATGGTTAAGGCTTTACAGTTCAGCTAATATATTACCACCTGCATTATAAGATATGTTGCTATAATTAACTATCACAAAATTAATATACTGTCATAACCACATCGATTGATAGCATCCATTAAACTGTTATGCATATTTGATGTGTCTTCCAGAGGATAGATTATTTCATCCAAACTATGTACAAGAGATAGTGCATAGTGTAGCTGAGCTGAAGTGTATGGTGTAATGGAGAGGATGCTAGAAAAATAGACTGGGGTGAAATTGTGATGAGTTTCCAGTGCCAAGCCAGAATTTAGATTTCACTTTGTAGGGGGTAGATACTCTCAAAATTGTTTGACCAGTGATGTCAGAATTTAGGGAGACTTTCAGGTAGGGTCTTTTTGTCTCTCAATGATTTATGAATATTGCAGAATATAGAAGATATAGACATGTGAATTGAATCATGCCCTAAAAGTCTCAGGCTTTAAGGTACCTTTTTGGTACCTTTTTGTGTGTATGTGCCAGTACTGGGGCATAGAAGTCAGTTCACTGATCTCTCTCTTGCATTATCACTCATGGATGCTACTCAACCTCTTGAGCCATATCTCTAGTCCATTTTGATTTTGTGTATGTGTATGTGTATGTGTGTGTGTGTATGTGAGGGATTAATTAGAGATAGAGTCAGGCAGCTTTTTTCTGGCTATTCTTTGCCTGAACTGCAATCATTAGACTTGCTTATGAGTAGCAAGGATTATCAGCCCTTAGCTCTATTAATTAAAATAAAATATTAACGTAGGGTTCTATAAAATTTAGAAAAATGGATTTAAAATACCACAAAGAAATGTCAAACATCTTGTATAAATAAATAGTCTTCCTTTTCTTCGGACTTGAGCAATAATTGTTGACCTCTTAGTTGTTATTATATTTGTAATTAGGAGGGTTATCCATTGGAAAATAAATCCCAGGTGGAGAATTCTATATACAATTCTCATCTAGATCTTTTCAAAGTTAGATATTCAAGTATGTCTTTAAAATGGATTTTATGTTTTAAGAAATCATTTGAAATTTTATTTCAATTTCTTTCTTGACCATGTCTTAATTTATTATTGTATTTTATTGTGGGGGTGATGTATAGAGGGGTTCCAGTTATATTCATCATGTAGTAAGTACATTACTTCTTGAACATTGATACCCTTTGCCATGTTTTTCTCCCACTTTTCCTCCCCTCACCCCCTCTCAATCATCTTGTTTATCCCCTTCCCTTCCTTTTGTCAAATAAACACCACATTTACAATATACCAGGTACAGCTACAATATACCAAAGTCAGATACAGTAACAACATGAGATAAACAATAAGGCGAAAAAAGAGAAATCACTTCACATAGTATATGAAGAACAACAATCACAAAGATAAACGTTTTATCATATGCCAGTTTCTACCAATAAAATTCCTCATAGTTTCACAATTTTTGTGTGTTTTAGAAGGTAGAATTCTAAGATGATTTAAATATTAGTCTTACTTGTACATAACACTGGTCCAATGAATAAGGTCAATTAATAACCTCATAATTGTGTTATATTGGATGACAAATTTGGCTGTGAGAAAGAGAGATTTTTTTTTTTCAGGTGGTCTGGCTTGATCATAGTAACAGAAAGTTTAAGGGGTTTTGATTTTTGAATTGTTTCAACCCTTACCCTGCAGTGGTAGTAAAAGGAGTCAGAGGTAAGTGGTTAGAGCATTTAGGTTCAGTGTATATCATGGCTAATGTGACCTGGGTGGTGATGAACATGAGACTAGATTTTGGTTTGACATTGTTTCCTTGTTTCTTTGCCTGTGTACAAGCCAGTCATAAGAAAAGCCTAATTCCATCCAAGTAGTTTGCTTCCTTTCTGTTAAAATTTGAGAGGATTTTCTGAAGGGTTCATGCTTTGGCCAGGTGGCTTGACCCTTGTTAATTACATTTTAGTTACATACATCCTTTTCCTGAGTACTTTACTTAAGAGCTTCCTGTTAGAAGCTCCTTGAATTTTAGTTACATCCTGTTAATTAAGACACAACTTTATGTATATGGTCAACCTGAGCTTAGCAGCCTGAGCAGAGGAGCAGAGCCTGCTAGGTTAGGAATCAAAAGGGAGGGACATTCCTACTCTGTGTGCTTGTTTGTCAAATATATGGCTGATGGCCCCACGCTTCTGCAGAAGTAAACTTTGCTTTGCTGAGTTCTTCTTGAGCTACTATCCTCATTCCTGCATGTCACCCCAACATCCCAAGCTATATCTAACAGAGGCCACATGAATCTTCTGAAAAATGTTCACAAGAATCAGTTTGGTTTATGATAATGGATACATTCATTTGTAACAATAAGAGTGTGTAAAATTTCCCCAACGGCATCTTTGTCAACATTTTTTGGTTTTGACCTTTTGGTAAAAGCCATTCTTGGGCCAGGAGTGAAATTAGTGGTAGAGTGCTTGCCTAGTATGCATAAAGCTGTGGGTTCAATTCCTTGGTACCACATACACAGAAAAAGCCAGTAGTGGTGTTGTGGCTCAAGTGGTCAGTCCAGTGCTAGCCTTGAGAAAACACAAGAACTGTGTCCAGGCCTTGAGTTAAAGCCTGGTACTAAATAAATACAATAAAATAAAACACCAGAAAAGCCATTCTTAGAGATGGAAGAAATGAATCATGGTGCTTTAAGTTAATGATGGGTGCATAGTTTTCTCATATACAAACTGGTCATTTGTATGTGTTCTGTGAAACAGCTCAACAAATATTTTGCCCTTTGAAAAAATTAGGACAGTTATTTCCTTGAGTTGTTTTGCATTTTTCAGATGCTTTAGATATTAATTTCTTAGCAGACATATAATTTGATATTTTTCCTGTGTCTTTTAGCTTATCTATCTTCCATAATGATGGTTAACTTTTGGGGTAATTTTTCAGTTTGACATAAAGTCTGTTCAGTTTTAGTATTGTCACTTTTGGTTTTGAGGTCATAGCGAAAAATAAGGTTCAGCTAATATATCAAGTTTCTTTTTTACTGTTTCCTTTTGTTAATTTTAAGGTTTCACTTCTAGCATCTAAACCTTAATTCATTTTAAGTAAATGAATATGGTGAGAGATAAGGAATATGTGAGATACAAAATATGTGAGATTATGCCTAGTGAATTCAATTTGACAATAAAATTGATGAAACATTCCTTATTACAGCATTCAGAAAATCTGGAAGTCATGTTAAGTGAAATAATTAGGCACCAAAAAATAGTACAGTATCTTATTCATCTATCAAATTAAAAAGTAATTTGATCTCATGGAATTAGAGAATATAATGGGGCTTATGAGACAGTAGTTTTTTTGTGGGAGGAGGAAATAGAGATGTTCATCAAAGGACATTATCAGTCAAATAGGGGGAGTAGATTTGAGATATTTTGGACTGCAAGATGAGGATGGCTAGTGGAAGTGTAGCATATTCTTGAAAACTGGAGTGGATGCCAGAATGCTAACTATATGAAAGTATGTATTTGTTAATTAGATAAGATTTGGTAGCTAGTTATATTTAACCACTCCATAGTTTATGTATAACTCAGAATGCATTGTGTTGTATACATTAAGTACATCCTGCTGCCTGTTAGTTTGACTTAAGACAAAAGAAGACTTGAAACATCTAGCAAAATGCTAGGGGTTTTCAAACACAGGGAATCGATCCTCTGAACCACTGAAGGGAGACTGGAGGTGCATCTTTCCCTACATTAGCCACAAAAGGAGAATACATCTGGATGACTCTGTGGTTTTTGCTTGCTTACAACCCCAGTAGAAACCCAGTTAAACCATGCTGAGCTTCTGGCCTTCAGAAAACAGGAAAGATAAGAATTGTGAGATTTAGAGCCATTCAGATTTTGGTAATTAATTACCCACTTAAAAGCCCCTAATATATAAACATACTACCTTAATGTGACAGTCCTCAAATCTTTAGTATAATTAAAATGGCAAGTTGTTTAAATGTTTAAGATTATGCATATTTTAAGGTATAGATGCTAATAATTTAAATGTTTGTTCCTTTGTTAACTACTATTGCCATTTTGTAATTTTTTTGCCAGTCCTGGGGCTTGTACTCAGGGCCTGAGCACTGTCCTTGGGCTTTCTCAAGGCTAGAGCTCTACCACTTGAGCCACAGCAGGACTTCCAGCTTTTTCTATATATGTGGTACCCAGGAATTAAATCCCTACATCTTCTTGCATGCTAGGCAAGCACTCTAAAATTAGGCCAAACTCTCAGCCCCCATTTTGTAATTTTTAATAAGATAGTCAATAATTTAACATAATATATAATTTATCACGTATTATAGGAAATACTTAGTGACTAGTGAAGTCCACTTAGGAATACGTACTTCATCAAGCCAGCCGTGGTAGTACATACCTATAATCCCAGAATTTAAGCCTGAAATAGGCAAATCTCAAGTTCAAAGCCAGTCAGTATGACCTTCTCATTCCCTCCTCCACGAAAAGCAAAAAAAACCTCCCCAACATATGTTTTATTGGAAAAAATGATGAATTTCAATATGACATGACTTAAATAGCAGGTAAAAGATTAATTTTTAAAATAGAATGGAAACTTAGAAGTTCATATACTAACATTATTAGCATAATTTTAATCAACATACATTAATGTAGTTTGAAAACGATGCATTGAAAAATACAATGAAAGCTAACATTGATTTTCATTTATTAGAATAAAATCATTCTGTAATTTTGTTTCTGAAGGGTATTTTTTCTAGATGCACCTTTATTTCTTAACAGTATTCAGATAACCCATTTTCAATGGCTCTCCCAGCCTATCTTTAACTTACACATATATGGCATTCAAAGTCAGAATAATTAAAACTGTGGACCAATTACAGTAGCTCACACCTGTAATTTCAGCTGTTTAGGAAGCAAAGATCAGAGGACCAAGGTCAGACAAGGCACAAAGCAAGACCCTGTCTTACTCATTGAATAAGCTGAAGGGTATTTTAACATAATGTAATACATTTTGAAGATCTGCCTAGCCCTTGAAGAAGAGAATATATAAAATCACAGAAATTACTAGCTTGTTGTATTCATGATGATAGTTTTCTTCATGGTTGCAGATTTTTCAAGTATTTTGGAGGTTATTAGAAGACTAGAATATTGTGGATGAGACTCAGGCTCTACGTTCAGGAAGTTGGAATAGTAATCCTGAGAACTAAGAATAACCTGCTCTACAGACTGAGATTTGATAGTAGTGATAGCATTTCTTTCCTTCGTTCAGTTGAAATATATTTTCAGAAAAAATGCAATTTTAAGATTAAACAAAGATACTCATCATTATGTATAAGTAATAATGGCTGTATTAGAAAGGTTCTGTTGTTGATGATGTTGGGGTACCTGCAGAGAGTGGGGATACTTTTCTTCATGCAGTTTCCCTTTTGCTTTGTACTGGACCTAGCTACAGTTACCAGATGGCCAGAGAGCTTTTGGGTTTTAATCTAGGGACCTAGAGCAAATCTAAGTGGCCCATATGGGGATCTAATGCCTTGCTTGGTATATTAATGCCATGCTCTACTCAATTGACCTAATTAGATGAGATTTTTTTTTTCAAATCTAATATCAAAGGTTTGTTTGACTATCCGATGTGGGTCATTGTTCTCCTAGCAGCCTCTGCTTACATTGGTATTTATCTCATGTCAAAGAAGGAATTTTGCTCTGTTTGTTATAACTCCTTTTTCTCTTGAAAGCTACCCTTATCAAACAATTAATTTGATTATCTAGTTAGTCTCCTTAGTTTGGAATATATTAATTTGGAATTAACAGCAATTTGAACAAGGATAGGGTGACCTTTAGTACCTGGAACTATTTAAGGTTTTTATCTACAATTTCATAATAAATATGACAGTAAATGAGCATATTACCTAATATAAGGTGAGAGAAAATTACCTGTTTCTATCTTGCATAAACCATCAAGAGATTTAGTTCACTGTCAATGTCTATTTAATAGGCTAGCTGTTATGAACAAGTACCCTTTGACTAATTAGCAGTTTCCTGTTGACAGTACATGGAGAATAAGAATGTATCCTAGACATTTCAAGTAGAGGCAATAAAATCATTCTCTGAAATTTACTTTAAAATCAACACAGTTAATCAGTAGTCACACGTAAAATCATTTCCGAAGTATAAGAGTGGAGTATAAACTACCTAGAGATAGAATGAAAGCCCTCTGAAGAGATCACTAGTAAATTCACTAAAATTCTCTTTTTCTTCTGACTGACTGCTCTCAGGCCACGAGGATTACTTTGTTGTTATTTGCACTTTGTAATACAGAGTTGAATTGTGGACTTTAGCCCTTTTTTAAAAAAAAATACATATAATTATGTAATTTAAATATTTGATAAGATAATAAACTGACAATGTGATTTGATGATTCCGTAGAAATATGAATCACTAAAGACAATTTAGAAAAGAGACAAAAACGACTATATTTTCCTACTATATAGCTTGTTTTGCAAAATATACTTTAATGTATTTAGAACTGGAAATCATCAGAATATAATGAATAGCATCTGTATTTGGGAGGGGAATCAGTGGACCAATGCCTGCACAAAAAATAAAATCTTTGTTATTTGCAAAATAATTTAACAACTAATCATACACTTCATTATATTGAATATAAATAAAATTAAAGTGAATACTTTTTATTTTTATTCCTTTTGTATTTATAGGTTAACATAGAAAATGATATTAATTGGTATTTTAATCATATGAGTTAAAGATACATACATTTAGTGTTCCATAAAGTGATGTGTTTTCATGATGACAATACTTAGTGTTTCTTGAAGATTTAACCCTGTTAGGGAAGAAAATGTTTCCACTGGTAAGAACCTGAGGTCATAACTTTATCATTATTATTTTATCCTTTTAAAATACCTATTTAACAAGCACTTTTTGATCATTGGAATTCCTATAGGCTTTATTGCAGAGAAAGTTTACACTGGTTGAAATCTCACTCATAGTGGAAATCTCCATTATGTTTCTCAAGATAAATTAACATGGGTTGAATATATACTTTCAATCTCTCAGAAATTTTGGTTCAGTTCTGACTTCTGTGTTTGAGCAACTTATTGAACTCAGGGCCTAGACACTAGCCTGAGCCTCTTTGATTTCAAGGCTAGTGTGCTCTCACTTGAGCCATCTGGCTTTTTCTGAAGAGTTGGTTAGAGATAAAAGTCTAACAGACTTTCCTGCTCTGGCTGGAGTCGAACTGGGATACTCAGATCTCAGCTTCCCTGGGTAGCTAGGATTAGAGACCTGAGCCACTGGTGCCAGCTCCTTCCATACTTTTTAGAGTTAGTGTTATTAGCTTTTCCAGATGTTACTGTATAATCTTGATAGGGATTTTTATGCTTCACACACAGATACTTAATCATATATATATCTATAACAGAATTTTCTTTACTATTTTTAGTGTCTCTTCTCACTGTCTTTTAATAACCTTTTTTTCATCAAAAGATGTATATGTGCTTCTGGGGTGTGTGTGTGTGTGTGTGTGTGTGTGTGTGTGTGTGTGTGTATTTTGGTGGATCAGAAATGATTTGGAAACATGGATGGATTTTTTTAGTTTCTAAGAAAAAAAATGAAAGGTGTTCTTCTCTTTAAGTTCAAGACATCTTATGCTTTAATGTGCTTACCAGTCACTTGGAGATCTTAATCAAATGGACATTCTGGGCTAGGGTCATAAGAATAGGTGACCATAAAACTAGCGGGAAGTCTTCCCAGCCTGGTCAAGAAGGTGAAGATTACAGGGAACCATGGAGGACACAATGAAAAGACAGTCCACTTCCTGGGAGTTCTGAGTAACAAAGAATAGTAAGAAGAATGGAATGAAAAATCAATTGCATGTATATAGCATATAGCTGGAGTTTTCCTACTCCTAGCCCCATTCCTATTATCTTATGGATTTAATCGAAGGTGGTCTCTGTGAGGAAAACTTCTTTGTGTCCAGAGGACTAAGGAAAAGGGTCTTGCATTAAGGGATGTGATGGAGTCCTTGTATTTTCACCAGGGCTGCATTTGTCATGGAGTTGGATGGCTGCACTGTTGGTATGTGTCAGTGGAAAGACAGCAGGAACCAGAGTGAAAAAATCTGTCTCCTTGGCCAGAAAAATGGGAGGGGAAAGTTCCCCAGGGGCAAATTAGGATATATTCCCATTAATTCTTTCCTGTCTCCTCCTTTATTGAAGATAGTTTCAGGCCCATGGAATTGTACACTGCAGAAAGCTACAACTCTTAAGATGAACTGAGGATTTTAGGTCAGAGGAATCAGACATTGCAAATGAGAAAGACTGTGATAAATTCCATGGAAAAGATCCCTTAAATCTTTGTAATATACCAAATTTATTTTCAAGCTATGAAAGTTTGGAACTGGTTTTGATAACTGAACTATGCGATAAACTACTGAAGAAATCCAGACTATCCACTGAGCTGTACCCATGCTTGGTATATACCCACAGGAACATAGCAAATACTTTAAGAATTGAAATGACACTGAAATCATTACTGGGCTGAAATCAAGGCAAGATAGAACTTGTAGTGTGTCAAAACACAACATTTTCCCCCCTAGAGGAATTTTAACGATACCAGAGTTTCATATAGTACTCAGAATTACAGGAGACAACCTGAAAATTTGGCACATTGAAGACAATGAAAATTAGAGAAATTTTCATGAGAAAAAATTAACAGATGCTAACACATAATTGGGTCAGATATTGGAATTATGAATGATCTTAAATGCAGCTTTTACAACCATGCTTTATGCAGTGAAAGCAATCTTCATAGAAAGAAAGGCATTCTTAGAGAAAGAGAAATTAGAAAGAAACCAATGCAAATATTCCAAGTGGAAAATGCAATCAGTGATAAAATTCACTAGGGGGCCCACGAGTAAAATGGAGATGGTAAATGAAAGAGTTAGTGAATTTAACACACAGGTCAGTAAGTCTGGATTCGGTGGAACATGCCTACCTTGGGAGGCAGAAACAGGGAAATCCTGAGTTTGAGCCCTATCTGGTGTCAGCAAGACCCCATCTCAAAAGCAAAATTATTTTCAAAGGGGGCTGGTATAGAAGTCAATAGATAGTTTCCTTGCTTACTATCTACAATGCCCTGGGTTCAGTCACCAAGTACCTCACACACACAAAAAGAAAAGAATCAAATTCAGTGCCAATGGCTCATGCCTAGCTACTCAGGAGGCTGAGATCTGAAGATCTCAGTTTGAAGCTAGCTGAGGCAAGAAAATTCATGAGATTTATCTCCAATTAACCATCAAAAAGCTAGAAATAGAACTGTGGTTCTCGTGGTAGAGAGCTAGTATTGAACATGAAAGCTCAAGGACAGCACCTAGGCCCTTACTTCAAGGGCAAGGGCTGTCCCCACCCCTTTTATTTTTTAGTTAAAAAATAAAAAATATGGAAAATGAAATATGAAATTTAAACATATATAGGGATCTTTAGGGATCTATAGGACTATTTCACAGGATCCGATGTCTGTTCCATTGAAATTAGATGATAAGGAAGAAAAAAAATGGTTAAAAGTTAGGCAGCTTTGTCTATAGAACAAGATGTTCATAGAAGTCTAAACTGAATTAACGCATAATTATCCCTGAGCACATCTTTAAAAAAAGTGCTGAAGGAAAAATCATCTTGAAAACAGCAAAGCAAAAATGGTATATTATATATAGGCACACAAGGATTTAGATTTCTGTGCATTTTTCATCAGAATTCATGCAGCCCATAGCCACAGGACAATGAATGTATCTTTTTCCGGTGCTGCAAGAAAAGAACAATGAAAATATGATATAAATGTGAAATAATTTTCATGTTAAAAGACATTATATAGTTATTGTTAGTTGAAGAAATGCTAAGGAATAAATAAAATTACATTAGAGCAATTATCTGGAACTTTGTTATTATAGGAAGAGCAACAGAATTTATAGGTACTTTATCTTCTAGGTATTTTAGAAGATAAATATGTATAATTGTTGAACAGTAAAATTATAGCATCACTTCGATGTGGGTTTAATTTTAGACAGATAAGATATATGCAACCATATATATCATGATGTTCTCTACTCATGAAGAACTCAATTGCAAATAAATAGAAAAAATGACCTGGGAAATCTCCAAATATTTGAAGAATTAATGATATAATTCTAACTAAACCCTGTATAAAATACAAACTCTGACAAGAATTGATGACAGTACTTATACTATAAAAAAAAAGAAATAGGTTAAATCCGTGATCTAAGCTCCTAAAAAGAATGAGGGATAGAAGAGCAGATGAAACTATACACATATTCGTTAATTTGTGGTAATTTCATTAAACCTGAGGTATTCCAATGTCTGGAGTGATAAGGTTCAAAAAGGATGTATATAGACTCTTAGCCTCAGAGTTGTGAGGATACTGGGTCTTTGACTTCTGTTCATGGCCCATCTCTCTACTTATATACTTATTCTTTAATCATGAATATAGGAAACTTGGGGAGGGTCTTAGATGTTTGGGTAACTGTCTTGTCATGAGGTGAATTAATTTTCTCTCCTGAGAGGCTGGAAGGCTAAGTCATATTAACACATACCAGATTTTATAATCTCTGTTTTCCAGCCCACAAGCCACATTGGCTGATGTAGAAATATTTCAGATATGCCACCCCCTGAAACATTTGAAATTTCAAGATGTTCCCAAACACCATGCGAATACCTTCCTAGAAATTTTTAAGTGTTTAAAAGTGGACCATAGAGAAAAGTGCGACTCAGGAAATCCAGAACATCAAAGCACGTATAAAAGTAGCTTTATGATTTGGTCAGAGAACTCAGAAGATGGAGCTCAGGAATATCATGACTTGAGTCCCTCCCTCCCCAAAGGAAACAGTTAGTGAGACCCTCATCTTAGCAAATGAGGGCCGGATGGTATGTGCTAACTCAGAGGGATAATCATGATGCAGAAAACTTGACACAGTGATTCAAAATGAAAGCAAAACCCAGGGCTGGAGTTATGGCTCAAACTGTAGAGTACCTTTCAAGTGCAGAGCTGAGTTCCAACTTCAGAACCACCAACCTGTATAAAACAGTATAATTAGTTACAATTAACATTTTAAAAAGAAGAGCAAAAAAGTAAGTAGTGAAAATGACAAAGTGGGTCATATGCAAATATGTAAATAAAACAAAGAACCTCCCCCCATTTTCTTTTCTTTCTTCACTTGCTGGGAGAATAGTTCACTGGAAATGTGAAAACTCTGAATGATTAGCAGGGTTTCAGGTCTGTTGTTTATGGCATACATATTATGTGATATCTTCCCCAGGCTTTAGGTTCTGAAGCTCTATGGCTTAGACTTGTGCAAATCCAAATTCACTTTTGAAACAAGGGGGCTAGGAATTTGGCCTAGTGGTAGAGTGCATGCCTAGCATGCATGAAGACCCGGATTCGATTCTTGATTCCTTGGTACCATATACATAGAAAAAAAACTACAAATGGTGCTTGCCTCTAGTGTTGTGAAAAGTCCTAGGACAGTGCTCAGGCTCTGAGTTCAAGCCCCCCCAAATGGAAGAATATGCACCTGAGCTCTTTCTCCAATGACAGTGAATAGAAGCCCTGCTGATATGATCTGGAAAATGGGGTCAGGGTACACAGAAAAATACATATGAATAGAACTGGTCAGCCAGTTACAAAGTCTCCAAGATCTTCATGAAGCAGGAACAGCAAATGGTATCCACATATATCATCTATGTGACAGATCCTTGACAGCTAACAATTTTTCCTTTTTATGCTCATGAATATTCTCATACAAGTTTTTGTGTGAAGGTAAATTTTCATTCTTGAGGTGAGCCAAGGAGTTCAGATCCTTTGTTGTAGATAATTACACAGGTAATTTGTTAAGCTGAAAAACTGTCTTCTACCTGATCTATAGCGTCTTACCTTCCTACTGTATAAACAGTACAGTTGGCCTTATCCATAGTTTTCAATGTGAAGGTGATGACATATACAGTGACAATATGAAGAAAGTCACACTTTTTCTCTTTATGAAAATTTATTTAATTAAGTGGTGTTGGTTGAGGCTGCTTGACATTAACAAAAGTTGACCAGAGAAAGATCAGTTGAGTACTTTTCTCCATTTTCAGAAATTTCATGGGTATTCAGTGAGTTTATACATTCCTGAACTGATTTCTGTTGTAACAGTTGGTTATAATAGTTGCTAAATGTTATAATACTCTGCTGAATAATTTTGGAATAGCATTCTCTTGGGGCCCCAGTTGGGATCTGAAAGTTTCCTCAAAGGCCTGTGTATTGAAGTGTTGGTCTCCAGCCTGTGGCCTGGTGAAAACATTAAGATGAGGCCTACTGCATGTGTTTGGGTCACTGGAAGTGTGCTCCTTGTGGGGACCATGTGAATCCAGTTCTTCCTTTTTGTTTCTTTCTTCCTGCCCATACTTCCTAGAGGAGCTATGCCACCCCAGGTTCATGTCATGGCATACCATTAGTCATCCAATCATTGATGAAAACTTCTAGATCCCAAGAGCCAAATTAAACTCATTTTGTGAATCTCATTCTCTTACCAAGAACAACAAAAACTAGGAAGGAGTTAATCTTGGTCAAGAGTGGCTTTTTATATCAAACGCATTTTCCTAAATAAAATTCATTTTACTTTCTCTTGATTTTTATTAATTTTCCTTATCTATAGCATACTGGGACAGCATGCTCTCTGATACACATTTTGTTTGGTTGCTGGGATATATTGATTGTTAAGGGGAAAAAAGGGAGGGGGTAGAGATTGTGAAAGGCTGTCAGATTGACAAGGCTTGTGGTCCAGTTTGTGACATGGCAAAGACAAAGACACAAAATGCACTTGCTAATGGGCACTTTCTCCAAGAGTGTTTCGTTTCTCTCTTCGGATAAAAGGCAGCACGGTGATTTCCTGTCAGTTCTTACTTTGCTTACTGCTGAGAAGGGTGTCTATATATGGTGTCAGGATCTGGAGATAACACAACAGGTAAAATTCTATCAAATATGTCCTATTTTCCCCAGTTTAGTATGGGAGTGTTCTTATTGTTTATACTTAGTTATGTGATAGTCTGGAAAAGATTCATGGACAGCAACCATCAGTTTATAGCTGATAATTCTAGCAAATAACCCTTTCTCTAATTTTGATATTATAAAATATTTTAATGCCAATAATAAAAGCTTAGTTCCTTTCAGTTATATTCTTTTACCCATGTCCTAGAATCAACTTGTGTCTTTCTTTACTTATACTATAATCAAGAATAATAATGTTATACTATGATAAACATTCAGTCATCTGATCAAGAGTGCCACTGATACCTACATTTGTAAGTAAGTTTACAGAACACTGCCAGATTTGTACCTTGATATTCCACAGTTTTTATTTAGATTTAAAGGTTTGGGACAGGAGAAAAAGTAATAAAACTATAATTGTATAGACCTAGAAACAAATATAGGAATCTTATTTGTAATATTTTGGAGGACAATAGATAAATTTTTATGTTAACTTTCATACTTTTATAGATCATTCTTATCTCAATTTTTATTTTGGGCTGCCATACATTTTAGTCTACTTTATGTATGAGTTAAGTTATTATTAGCCAGCACTTAAATATCTTTTTATAAGCCCACAGACAGGATATATACAATAAAAATACTATTATGGGTGATAAGTCATTATATAAGCCTAAGATGTAATTCTGAACATGTTTGCCACTAACAATGCATTTATTAACTGAAAACAAAATTTGACAGGATTATATTGTTAGTGATAAATATGTATATGATATATTAACTACAAATATGTATGTATGATATATGACCAAGAGATAGTTTCTATTTATTTTTTTCCTTTTTTGAATATCCTTTCCTAGAGAAACGCAAGATTTAGTCTAACAGTATATGAACCTGTTCTACAAACCACAAATTTAGCCTAGCTATTACAACATTTATATCAGCCTGTAGAAAGCATTTATAAAATTGCATATGTATTATTTATGAATCATGTGTCAACAAATGTCCAATACTCTCATCCATAGTCTCTTTTTTGACCAAAATTTAGCTGAAAATTAAGAGAAAATTATTTAATATTATAGTGGAAACTTTTTTTCATTGGTTCTGGAACTTGAACTCAGGGCCTGGGTACTGTCGTTGAGCATTTTTGCTCCAAGTTAGTGCTCTATTTGGAATCAGAGTTCCTCTTCCCGTTTCATTGGGATTAATTGAAGATGAGAGTCGCAGGGACTTTCCTGCCTGGGCTGGCAGATCTCTATGTCTCAGCTTCCTGAGTTTCTACGATTGCAGGTGTGAGCCACCAGTGCCTGACTTAATGGAAACATTTACATACTTGTGAACAGAAAAAAAATCAGAATTAGGAAATATTTTAACTGATGAAAAACTCATTAGCAGCCTTACTGTACTGTAGCCAATTGGTTTAAATACATTTTCTTTATCTGTTCATTTGTAGATGGATAGCTAGGCTGAGCCTAAGTCTTGCTGTTGTAAAGAGTACTGCCATGATTATAGTTGTGCACAAATCTTTAGTGATGCTGACTTTAATTGCTTCTGGTATATACTCAGCGGTGAGCAGCACCTCTCTCTATCCATCCATTCATTAATGACATTTAGATTAACTGCATCCTATGGCTACTGTGAATGATGATTTCAGTGAACATGGGAATAGAGATATATGTTCAGCATACTGATTTGATTGCATTTGGTTATACCATCTACTCAGTAGTAGAATTAATGGAATGACTCTAAGGGTCCAGATTTTTCTCATATTTTTTATTGTAATTAATAGAAGGGTTACAGTTATATTCGCCAGATCGAAGATACATTACTTAACACACATTGATATGCTTTCCTCTTCTATTTGAGGTCAATCAGTCCAGCAGCATCTACTGAAGAGATTCTTTTTGCCATGTATATCCTTGGCACCTTTGTCAAAAGTCAGTTGGCATTTGGTTTTAGGACTCTACATTCTGTTCCACTGGTCCATGTGTTGTTTCAATACCAGTGCAATTCTGTTTTGATTACTATATCTTTGAGTGTATTTTCAAGTCAGGTTCTGTGATGCATCCAGCTTTATTGGTTTTGCACAAGTTTACCTTGACTATTTGAGGCCTTCTGTGGTTCCATAAGAAATTTATGTAGTTTTCTTTCAATTTCACACACTCATGATTATGAAAATATTATTACTTTTTAAGGAATTACATATAATCTGTAGATTAATATATATATAAGTATATCTATATTATATATAGATATATATATATCTGTGGTTAATATATATATTTTAAGAACATTAAATTCTTATAGAGGACTTAATATATTTATTTGAGGTTTCTAATATTTCTTTCATTAATTTTTTGCTACTGTCAGTAACTTTCAAAGACCTATAATCATGTGGCAGAACTTTGTTTTTGTAGATGCTGGTGAATATTTCTAAATGCATTTACATAATGTCTTACTAAGATTTAAAATCTTTAATGTTAATCTGAGCATAGTGAAGAGATACATCTTAGCACATCATTTCTTACATTTAAGCTAATAATGGCAGAAAGAAAATGTACACATGTGTGTGTGTGTGTGTGTGTGTGTGTGTGTGTGTATGTGTGAATAGAGGATGAATAGACAGTAGTATTTTGGTTAGGATCTCTCATTTTTTCCTAGTACTGACTTCAGGCCAAAATTACTTACCTAGAGCCTCTTGCATAGCTACAGGCATGGAAGCTGCTTGCTGTATGCGAGGGTTGGTGGTGATTGGCAATCCTGATCTTTACCTCCTGAGTAGGTAGGATTACAGGTATGAGTCACCTCCCACTCATTCAACAAAAACAATTCTCCATAATATAGAAACGCACAGATGTAAAGCTACGTAAATATAGCTGACTTACAACTAATAGCCTTGATCTCTATTCCTCTTCTGGCCCTACTCTGCTAACAGCTCATGCTTCCTTCTGGAAAGCATGAATGTGCTTTGCATTTACTTTTCAGCTTCCATTGCAGCTCCAGCATTGGAATATAAACCCAATCTGGTCCATGGGATCAGAAAAAAGTCTCATGTGGGGTTTCCGGTGAAGTTATTTCTCCACAAATATACAGAGGTGCTGTTCCTTGACATGAGAAAACACAGCATGTGAGCCTTGGGGCTTCTGTCATCATATTGCAGTCACCAGACTGGTTGAGCTGACCTAGGGAAGGTAACCAAGTAGAGCAATGGAAAGCACTTGCTTTGTTTACACCAACACCTTTTTGAATCAGTATCAAACCTGGAACAACATTGCTGCTAGAATTTTGTTTTAGAAATTACAAGTAATATGCAAGTAATTCTAAGTGAGCTGTTCTGCTCAGTACACCAAAATCATCTTAATAGATAAGGCAAGGAAGAATTACTATATTGGAAAAGATCTTCCCCAACATTTATATAAATCATAAGTGAAAACAATAGGATTACTAGTTTTAACTTTTCTTTTTTCTTGGTATTGATATTACACTTGGTCTTGCCTATGCTAGACATTTACTATACTGAGCTCTAGATATTCAGGCTTTCAGTCCTATGTTTCAACTGTTATGAAATTTGAGAACAGAAGAAATTAGTGGAGACCCATTATAGTGCTTATAGAATTTTCCTACTTTAAAATAGATGTCCAGGCTGGGAGTTTGGCTTAGTGGAAGACTGCTTGCCTAGCATGCACAAAGACCCGGGTTCAATTCTTGGTACCACATATATAGAAAAAAGCCAGAAATGGTGCTGAGGCTCAAGTGGTAGAGCTCTAGCCTTGAGAAAGTCTAAGGACAGTGCTCAGGCCCTGAGCTCAAGCACAGCACTGGCAAAAAAAAATTATGTCCAAGACTCTGAAAGTTTGTGATGGAGATTGTTATGTAACTTTATTATGTAGCCTCTCTGTTATATAGCCTGTTTTAAAGAATATCTCGATTCTAGTTCCTGTTCTGTCATTTCAAAACTAAGTTTGTCATCTTCTTCAGTCAGCTATTTTATAACATTTCATTAAAATAGGCTTCTTTGTTTGTGTTAGAATATTTTTGCAAATTACATATGAAATACTTTTCATCCTGTGCCACAAATCTATGTAGAAAATATGCCTTATAATTGCTTTGAGATTCAAAATAATTCCTGTAATGTCCTAGACTGAAAGATATCACATCCTGTTTGTACCTGGGGAAATAAATATACAACTACATAAGTGAAACTTTCAAATCATCATCCTAATGTAGTTACGTATGTTTTTAAACTATTGTTTAAATTTCAAACATTCAAGGCTCAAATTTGCATCCATTATTTTTCTGTATCAGTATTACCTTTGGACTCTTTTATTGACACATTTTATTCAGTTTATTAGGAAGATTAGGGAAGCGAAGCTTATAAGTTGGTGTAAATACTTTTAACAGATGAAAACATTTTATTCATGGTGACTGATTCTATAATCATATATAAATGGCTATATACTCATTTATATGAATGTTGAATTTATAAGCCTAATACAAATTTCCAGTTATTTTCTGATGACTATAGGACAGCTATTGGAAGTTTTTTAAAAACCTATATATCATGTGACCAGTGACATTACATTGTTGAAGAATCTGTTCTAATCTATATTCTGACCTTTTATTTGCATGTAATCAGTTACAGAGGGCCTTAAGCAGTTGTTCTCAAGAGATAGCCACTCTCAGTTCTCATAATTATGGTGAATGAACATTAGTCAATCTGTTTTGCCTATTTATAAGAATTCCAGCCCAAACAAGAGATGCTGAAATTTATTTTGAGGCTATTTTTATACCATTGATCTGATACATGCATTCATATATCCATGTACATATATACACATGTACATTTACATATATATATAATGTTTTCCACTATGGTAATTTAAACAATAGTTATCTCACATAAAGTTTCAATGAAAAATTGTAGATGTGACAACATGAGGAAAGATGCTTCAAATGTACCTACATATTTGTAGAACCAATATATGAGACTCCTGAGTTTAAAGTCCTCTAAGACTCATGAAAATTAAAAATAAGTATTCATTTTACAAGTGAAGATTGGATATAAAAATCTTTGAACTGAGTTTAAAATATCTTGGCATTTGTTTTTCAAAAGAGGTTTATTTCTAAATTAAATCATTTTAATATATAGAGAGGGTAATTCCATACAATCCTAAGAATGCTTTCTACGAATTCTGTGAAGAATGATTTTGGTATTTTGCTGGAAATAGCATTGAATATGTAAACCACTTTGAGCAGTATTTGAGCAGTATGGGCATTTATTTTAACAATACAAAAAATGGTGTGTCAGAATAAGTGGATTTATGAGTGTAGTATTTCTATCAGCCATCCCCTTAGAAAATATAAATATAAGTATGTGATAATTCTGTTTTACTTGACTGGGATATATCTATTTACCTTCTTCTTACATAAAATCAATTATGAAACCATCACAAACTGGTATGACATTACAGAAGATTTTACTTAAATATGTCACGCAAAAAAGTGAAAGATTAGTGGTATTTTGGTAAAGCAAGCGAAGCTGTCTTTCAGAGCAAGAGTAAAATGATGTTTTCCATGATCATGGATCATTTTATCAGCAAACCCCAGAAAGATTTCAAAAGCAAGGTAACATTTTTCAGAAATGAAAGTATCATTTCCCAAAGCAAGTATGATTATTTCTCATGAATTTGTAAATCGAATTATTAAAACCTAATCACTATCATGAAGTGAAGAAAAATATCATACTTTCATCAAGGACTGTTAATTTTCATATCATATTAGACGTGCAGTGTAAAGAAAAATTGCTAGCATTTCTTGGCCTGTTGACTAAAATCGAGTGAAGAGAAATTGCTTTTGTAGCTGTGTTGTGCATAGACAGTGACATTGCAGTAGAGTGAAAAGGGGCTCTTGACAATTGACCTTTCTCCTGTACGAAGCAGATAGGTCGTTGTTGAGTGATTTAGTAATGTCCATAGGAAGGTAAATGGTATTCAGGCCTTTTCATAAGATAGGTGTAAAGGCCATACAGTTAAAAGAAAAGTGGAGGGAAATCTGAAAGATTCTTCACAGAATCTTTATCAAAAATAAGAATTTTCATGCAAGGACTTACAGGAATTCTAGAAAGGCTTGCCAGTGCTCCTTTCTGCATGTAAGTTCCCTTCTTTCTCTGAAGTGCAGTTCTAATACAGAAGACAGATTGCTAGTTATTTTCCATGCCTTAGTTTGCCCATAATACCTCCCTTCCATAACATTGGGCCTAGTCGACCTCAGGCTTTTGTGTTCATTTCAAGTTTCCTCGAAAACTGGGGGGCAACATAGTTGAGCTATAGTCATTTAATGGTGTATTGACTCTATTGAACTAATCCTGTAGAGAGGGTTCTCCATGAATCAAATGTGAACAAGCTGACACCTCTAGCCAAAAAAATAAGAATGGCTAATTATCGGTTACAGTTATGTAAAAATCATTCTTTGACATGAATTCTTAAGTATGATGATCTTGTAAGTATTTTATAGTCAGCCCCAAACCAGAAGGGAAAATGTGAGGATTTTGGAAAGGCAACCATCTACAGCCATCTATAGATGTCTAGTATAATCTTATGAACATAAATGCTATTAGCCTTTACTCTGGACTGTTTTTCCTTGTATATTGAAGAGCCACCAGTCTTAGGAACAGGATAGCCTTTTTTTTTTCCAGCAAAAGACAGGCTTGTTCACTCCGTATACTTAAACTTATAAGTACTTACAAATCAAAGTTTTAGGGTTTCTTTCTTTTTTTTTTCCTTTGGTAACCCATCTCACTACACGTTTAGGTGTCATCTGGCCTTCTTGTTGCTTTGTGGAATTAGAGCTTGGAAAACCAATCAAATGCAGATGCTGTGGCTACTGCTATTCCAATAAGCAATCAGGGTCCTTTGTCTCTATCAGGAGCCCTGTGTGTTTGCTGCAAGTGTGTATAAAAGATGACAAGTTAAATTGATAGCTTTCAAAAAGATGGGAGAGATCACTGAACAGCTTAACTGGAGACAAAATAGCATAACAAGAGGGGATGAAATGAGAGATAAGAATCTTTTTAGCCCTAATTTGTCTTTCTATTTTTTTTAGCTTTCACAACATTTCTTAATATTACTTCTGAGTCTTACTTCATTCCTGAACTACAGTTTCAGTAATTCTTCTTACTTTTACAAATAGTTGAATTCTTACTTTCACAATTACTTGAATTCTAGAGTTTTATTTTTCTAGTAGACCAATTGATTGCTTCTATTTGCTACATTTGTAAACAAAGCACTTAATTCACTTCTCAGTGAAATTAATATCTGGAAAGTCAGATGCTGCCCCCCCCAGAGTTTTGTGAATTCTGAGGTGAGTTTATTTCCAAGTCACTTCTCAATTTGTACCTCTGCCTTCTCAAAACCTTTGCTGTTCCTTTCTTTGTCGTTTGTGGCTCCTGTCTGTTCTCAGACCGATACCATGTGACCATAGAATTTAGCTCTTTCCTTGAAATAATTATTTTGTCATCACCACTTCCCATCTACCAACACCACTTTCTTTTCCTAATGTTGTTTACAAAATATCAGAGTAGTGCAAATGACTTAAAAGTATTAGATATCTTAGTGTGTATATTTTGACTTCTTTCACTATTGGGGCCAGGCTGTATTCAAAATAGCCATGTCACCTGAATTTCCACAACTAATGAAAAGTCCTCATTTGTCCCCATTCTTACCAACACTTGTGATTTTCCCTTTTCAGTTTTTGCTTTGGGTTTTTAACTAATGATCTTTTCAACTGAATCTTTATTGGGACACAATCTCTTAGTAAAGCAAGGAACATCTGTGGCTGTGAATTGCTTAACAAGTTCTCTGTGTTAATATTTTGAAGTCAGAGTACTTGTCATGTGTAGACAAAGAAGTCTTTGCCAGCTTACTGATCCAATGATAGACGTTCTTTCTTTAAATGCCTTTGACAAATAAATTTCTTAGGCTTGGCCACAGGGCTCTATGGCATCTTACCATGCTGATTCAGCCAGGTGGTTAATAACTCTGGCCTAAGCTGTACCTCCTGTTCATGCAAAGCTTTAACATTGGCATATGTGAGACCCTGGCCTCTTAGATTTTTTTCCTGAGCTTAGAGCTCCTTCCTCCCTCCCTCCCTCCCTCCCTCCCTCCCTCCCTCCCTCCCTCCCTCCCTCCCTCCCTCCCTCCCTTCCTCCTTTCTTTCTTCTTTCTTTCTTTCTTTCTTTCTTTCTTTCTTTCTTTCTTTCTTTCTTTCTTTCTTTCTTTCTACATTTATTGGGAATATAATAGAACTGTTCAAAACCTGTATGAATATTTCCTTCTTTAGTTTTCCTATTGAGTATTTGTTTCATTGACTGTTGGATTCCACAGTTTTCTATCTCAGGCAGTTGTGAAAATAAAACACATTCTTGTGGCTTTTTTCCCCCAAATAGTTCTAAGGGTGAGAACTTTTCACCTTGAGTTGTTGAGTGAACTCTAAGGCCAGTAAAGAACACACAGCCTGTTAGTCTGGAGTCTTCTGAGGACATACCAGATTGGTAAGATAAGATGATACTTCTTTGAGGTTGACACTTTCAGAAAACGCCAAGTGCATTCTTTTTCTCTGGCAGCTACTAGTTCCTTTGTAGAAACACAGGCTATTATTTTCCAGGCTTCAGTAGCCTTGGTAAAGAGGAGATAGAAGAGACCAAATCAGAACTCCACCAACTCCTTGTTCTTACCCAGACTCGGCTGTTTTTTGAACAAATGCTGCTACATTGTCATAAGGCTTACATGAATATCTAGAGTCTTGAAAAAGTTGGTGCAGATAATTTTGTCCAGTTTATTCACTGCTTTTAGGAAGGTGGATTCCAGAGGTTTTGACTCTGCCACTTCCATTAATGACAGTTTCATGTATTGAGAGTGAACTTCCTGCAAAACGTTTTGCGTGTTACCCTGGCTGTTTCCAAAGGGACCAGCAGTGTGTTAGGACAGTACTTATTGAATGTGCCACCATTGTCCACTCTGTTGGGTGTGACTCATCAGCTCTACTTTTTGCTTTATGAGGTCACTTGCTTAGATAATAAATAATTATGGTGGAAGTGAACATTACTATTATCATTCAGTTGCAAAAGATGAACATATCCCCCCCAACTTTGGGGGAATGTTTGTCCTTAAGAAAAGCTAAATCATAAAATATATGATTCAATATTCATCACCTATATATGCTCTGAGGTTGGCAAGTTTGCCTGTGGCTGACCTTGGACTATAATTCTACTTATACCTTCCAAGCTGGGATTGTAGATATGCCCCAGCACATTCTGCTTGTTTTATTATTGATGCATCTCTTTATTTTATTTATTTTCTTTGCCTGTTAAAACTGCAGTCTTCCTAATTTCTGCCTACTCCTCAGCTGAGATGATATGCATATGTATTACCATGCCTGACAAGTGTATTTATTTATTTAAGAATACATAGCTGACAAAATTGGCAAAATATTAAACATTTATTAAGGAAAACATTATGGAGATTCTCTAAAAAAATGAAAAAGAGAAATGCCAGTAACATTTCTTATATTTCTAACCAGAGGAGGTGAATTCAATCTTGAAACAATCTACCTATGCTAGCACAAGTTCACTGAAGAACTAATTACAATAGTTAAAACATGGAAATAATATTTGTTCTTTTGTGAATGAATGAATGAAAAAAATTTGTATGTGCAATAGAGTAAAAATTATGGGTTAACTGCTGAGAAAGTATAAGTTGATTTTGTGTCTAGTCAGCAATTAAAACTTAGTTTTTAAAATTGATCAATATGCTGATATATTAGTATGTATAGTATCTTCAAGTATTTAATTAATTTGCTATTATAAGGCTGGAAATTGACATAACAGTGATAATCATAAATAAAGCATCATCATTGCTTTTGAAGATTTTATGCTATGGCAGAATATACTGTATTGGGATTGTAGTCCATCCAATGGGGGATATCTCATTGAGATTCTCTACTAAATAGCTGAGCCATTAGAGACAATGAAGAACCTCATTGGTATTTAAGATAAAGTATTTTTTTTTCTTGATTATGGGGCTTGAACTCTGGTCCTGGGCGCTGTCTCTTAGCTCTTCAACTCAAGTCCTTGCCCCTGGAGCCACAGCCCCACTTCTGGTTTTCTAGTGGTTAACTGGAGTTTAGTGTCTTGTGGTCTTTAGTGCCTGCGATGACTTTGAAGCCCAATCCTCAGATCTCAGCTTCCTGAGGAGCTTGGCTTAGAGGTGAGAGCCACCTTGAATGGTAGAAAGTCTAATTCTGATTATGTTTCTGTGTAGTACTATGAGACTTAGTTCAGCGATACTTGGTAGAAGTTCTGTGTGTAGATTGACTCTAATCCTCAAGAGTTTCTGAAATTTGGTCAGTGAGCAATCATCGAACAAACTGTATATTCATGCACATAAATTTATTTGATTAAAAGAAGCAACAAATTAGAGGGATTACTGGAAGAATATGAACTTTCTCTTAATCCTGGGTCCAAATTAATTTACATTGTTTTCCTGTGTTCGTCTAATTGGACTTACCAGCAAAAGGTACAGTAATTCATATATCTGGTTGTCATTTCTTGAGGGATACAGATGGAATATCATGGAAAACCCGTGCCTTCTTTGAAAACCTATTGCTTCTTTGAATGTAATAGGAATGAGGTAGTTAATCCAGTAGGTGACCCAGAGTATCAGCTCCTTCATAATAGTGAATTAGCTACTGATTTATTCTCTATTCCAAGATAAAACTATACTGATTTTATTATTTCTTGAGCAACTTCACCTAGTAGGTTTTCTAAAAGCCTGTGGAAAAATGACACAAATGTACACACACACAGACAAACACATATACATATATATCCATTAAATCTTAGAATAGAAAATGAGTATTAAGTGAAATATTTATTTACTGTTCAAGGAGTGTCCTACTCAGAATGACAAGGCAAATCTATAATTGAAGCAAGAAGCAAATGTTAATAAAGTAATGTATTAATTAAAGAAATAACAGGTTACATAAAGATTGCACCAGCTTATGTTTGTAAACAAGTGTGATTCTGGACTTACAGTTAAGTTTTAAAGTAGTATAGGAGAATGTAGAGTAGGTAACTAATAACCAGTGATTTCTCCCAAATAAGGTACTGCAAAGCTTCTTTCTTTTTGTAATTTCTTCCTAATTTGTATTGATTGTGTAATGTCTGGCAGAGAACATATATATGTTTTTGATGTATGGTATATTTACACTTAATATTCTATGTGGCTTTGATATTTTCTCTTAATAACATATTCAATGCCTGAATTAATAACCTGCTCATAGATTTCAAACTAGATTAATAGATTAGGATACTAGCTGGAGTTATAACAAGAATAATATCCATTGTAGTTGTTATGGAGATGAAAGGCTTTATTATTAATGATTATTGACAGTTTATGGGTTCCTACATAAGGTTAGAGATGAAATACCTTGGAAATTTTCTTTTAATGCTTAATATGGAAACTATGTATTTTCGTCTAGTTTACGGTTGAAAAAATTGATTTTACTTTGACAATTTTGAGCAAGATTATCTCATTTTTTCCTATATAGAATACTTAAAAATAGCTTGAAATGTTAGAAGGAAATAACAACTACTGGTCCAAGAACTAATCCCCTGGACACCTATAAGCATTTTACCTGACATGGAAAAATAGACTTTAAAGATAGGGTTCTGTGTAGACTCTTGAGGTACTGAGATCATTTCAGAATTGACATCATCATGAGTTCTTTTAGGAGGGAGGCAAGGAAGTTAGAGTGAAAGGAAATGTGACTAGAGAAGTATAAAGCCAGATAACTAAATATGCATATATACAATATATCAGATAACAAGGTGAAATAGCACTATGAGATAGCAAGGAACAGCAAAAGAGATGTGAGATAGCATAGTACATTAAGGACAACAATCACTCAATATGGCTTTTGTTTCTATATCCTGGAGGTCCTTTCATTTAGTGTCATACTATATGGCTTATGTATCTAGGTTTTGTTCTACTGTAAATATCTGCTAGGAAGAGCCTAAGGTTTCTACTGATTATGACAAACCTAATGTTTCTACTGATTATGACAAATGAGGGAAACCATTGAGTCTATGTTCCTTTGAGTCTGGATTTCTTCACTTAATATGATTTTTTAAGTCTTTTCATTTCCTTACAAATGGGGCAATGTCGTTCTTTCTGACAGCAGCATAGAATTCCATTGTGTATAAATACCACATCTTGTTGATCCACTCATCAACTGAGGGACATCAGTGTTGGTTCCATATCTTCGCTATAGTAAATAGCGCTGCAGTGAACATCGTTGTGCTAGTGGATTTAGTATGTCCTTGTTTGTGGACAATTGGGAAATGCCAAGTAGTGGAATTGCTGGGTCATAAAGGGAGTTCTATGTTTAGTCTTTTGAGTAACTGCCATACTGCTTTCCATAGTGGTTGAACGAGTTTGTACTCCCACCAAAAGTGTAGTAGTGATCCCTCCTGGCCACATCCCCTCCAGCATCTGTTGTTATTAGATATCTTGATTATATCCATTCTAACTGGAGTGAGGTGGAATCTTAGAGGTGTTTTGATTTGCATTTCTTTTATGGCCAGAGATGTCGAGCATTTCTTCATGAGTCTATGGGCCATTCTTATTTCTTCTTCAGAGAGCGGACCAAGACATGAGAAACGGTATCAATGTATATGAAGTAATGTACCTTCTATCTGGTGAATATAATGTAATCCTTTTATTAATTACAATAAAAATATATGGAAAAAGAAGTATAAAGCCAGAAGTGTCAACACTTAAATAATGAGAGAGGAGGGAGGGCTGGGGAGTGTATAGTGCCAAAAGTTGGGAGAAGAGACCAGGAGCCAAGTACTGTAGGAGTCACCACTCAAAGATGAGAAAAATAACATAATATTTCCCTGTTAAAACTTCCAGTGGAACTGTAGAACCTTCAGAGGGAATCCTCAGAAAGTCTCATGTGAGGATGAACTGGATGAGACAACACATAGAAAAGAAAATAAGCAAAGAGAATAGGTAACACACACAGGCATACACACACACACACACACACTCACTCTCTCTCTCTCTCTCTCTCTCTCTCTCTCTCTCTCTCTCTCTCTCTCTCTCTCTCTCTCTCATACACGGGAAGAATTGTATGGCTAGAGAGTAAAATGCAGCAGAGTGACTGGGAATACAAAACTAAAGAGTTCACAGGACATTGGTGCATCTGTAATACAATCCAAGTTAATCAGGAAATTAAAATCTGAGGATCATTGTTAGCCAAAGCAGACAAATCTATGAAATTCATGTGTAATTAACTACCAAAGTCAGAAGTGGAGATGTGACTCAAGTGGTAGAATGCCAAACATGAGTGGAAAAAAAAAAAACAAGTTAAGCCCCTATCCTGTCAAAAAGAAAAAAAAAGAAAGGACTTAGCAATTTATACTAAAATATGTATATTTACCACTTGGCTTATTAAATATAGAATGTAATGAAATTTATTTATTCTGATAAGGAAGTTCCCTTTAAATCCTACATTTCTGAAAGTTTAAAGTTTAGAAACAAATGGATGTGGATTTTGTCAAATACTTTCTAATTTGTAGATAAACACAGGTATCTTTTTCATGTGAATATGGTAAATGATGGTGACATTTATATGTTAATCTAGGCTTATATTCCAGTGGTAACAGCCATTTAGTGCTAACTTGGTAAATAGTTTTTCATTCTTGTAAATGATTTGTGATTTGACAAAGTGAATTTTTTTTAGTAAGCATTAGGTATTTGGACTTTTTAAATCTAGTGCTTTAATTCCTGTTAGTTTTTATATTCCTGTGCATTATCAATTATTTATATATTTTACATAGCACTTATCTGTAATGTATATTATATATTACAAAATGTTTCCTAGAACATTTACATTTAATGTGGTTAATTTTAATTCTCCTTGACAATTTGTTTTTTTTTTCTTTGTGTTTCTTTCTTTGTTTTAAAAATTGAATACCACAGATTGCTTTAGGATTTGTCATACACATTTTAGCTTGTCAACATGTCTACTTTTGATAGATATTTACTATTTAAATAGTTCAAAGCCAGGTGTGGTGGCTCACACCTGTAATCCTAGCTATTATGAGGTTGAGATCTGAGGATTGTGGTTCAAAGCCAGTCAGGGCACTAAAGTCCATGAGACTCTTATCTCCAATTAACCACTCAAAAACCAGAAGTGGCACTGTGGCTCAAGGGGTAGGACAGTAGCCTTGAGCTGAAGAGCTCAGGGAGAGGGCCCAGGCCCAGAGCTCAAGCCCCCGGACTGACCAAAAAATATTTAAAAATTAATAATTCAAGAAGCTTATAATAGTATATTTTTCCCTTAAACTCTTCTTTTTATTTCATTTTTGTCATATTTTCTACATTTATGTAAGGAATCTCCAAATGCATTATTTAGTTTAGTTGTAAATTTAATGGTAATTACTTAATAAAAATCTCCATCTAATATCATTTACTTATTATCTGAAAAATATTTTTCACTGGAAAGACATTTTCTTCTTTTCTCTGTGCGCTCTCTCTCTCTCTCTCTCTCTCTCTCTCTCTCTCTTCTCTTATGATCTATTATATATCTGAATAGATATTATCATCTTCTTTGTTAATAAAGGTAGTTTATGATACTATGACGTAAATTCACAGGGGGATCAAAAATGGGAAAATAACAAATAATAAGTTGAATACAGATCCAAGCAATATATACAGACAACTTTTAGCAGATTTGAGAAATGTTTAGAAGCTATACTTGATCATGAATATGAAGGTAGTATAAGAAATAAAATAATTTTAAATATTAAGTAAACATATAGATTTTGCAGAATCTTGATCATTGTAAATTTATGAGTTCAATTAATACCTCTTATTGGGCTAATGGTCAGGATTACATAGATTGGCACTTCTCATTAGATCAGATTCAGATGAAGGTCTTTAAAAGAAAATATAATCCACTTTCTGCACAATACAAGATCCTTCCATTTTCCCTTGTTCTGCTCTGACAATGTCTGTCCAAGTACAAGATCCTTTAAATGTGACATGTCCATTTGAAGTGAAAATAACAAAATGGCTAATTTTATGTCATCTTCCTTATTTTATTAATGTTTTTTTAAAATCAGTTATTTCAGCTTAGAAATTTTTGGTTCTCACTAGCACAGATAAATGTGTTGTGTTTACATTCTTATAATACAGTGGACAAAACTCTTATCTTCCCATTATTGGATGTTTTGACAATTTTATAATACCATGAATTTATTATTTTTTTTGCCAGTCCTGTGCTTGAACTCAGGTCCTAAGCACTGTCCTTGGGATCTCCTCAAGGCAAGTGCTCTAACACTTAAGTTTTCCATGTTGGTGGTACAGGGGAATCGAAGCCAGGTCTTCGTGCATGCTAGGCAAGCACTCTACTACTTAGGCCAAACTCTGGTCCCATGAATTGATTTTTAAATGTAATTCTGAAAAAGTTATTGCCTAGTGAGAAATCTGGATATTTACATATAATTTCTCCAGTTTTGTGTTTTTAAAATATATTTTTATTGTAATTAATAGTTTTGTTTTTTATCAACTCTTAATCATTGAGAAATTATCATTCAATTGTTTTTTTCTATTGCATAATACAACTTAAAATGTGATGATATATTGAAAAATATCTTAGTCACAAATAGTAGATTATATATTAAAGAAAGAAGTGACATGGTTTAAAATAAAAGGATAAATACTGTGAGAAATCAGCTGCTTACTGTAGATTTTTTGAAGAGTAGAGCAGAATATTTAAAGGAAATCACCTTCGATTCTATTCTCTATAGACTTCAGTTATTAATAAAATTTACATATTGCATATATGGTATCTGTTCAGATTCTTTAAAATGATTTTTCAACACATATCTCTCTTTTTCTAACCCGTTCACTTCTAATATCACTCATATCACATGATCAGATGACTTGGAAAGTTTGTATAAAAATCTGTTATATTGGGCTGGGAATTTGGCCTAGTGGTAGAGTGCTTGCCTAGCATGCACAAAAACCAGGGTTCAATTCCTCAGTACCACATACATAGAAAAAAGTCGGAAGTGGTGCTGAGGCTCAAGTGGTAGAGCTCTAGGCTTGAGAAAACCCAAGGACAAAGCTCAGGCCCTGAGCCCAAGCCCAGGACTGGCAAAAAAAAAAAATCTGTTATATTTATATTTTAATGTCCCAGCCTATACTGGGCTTTGAAAGTAAGTGCTTTTATATGTAAAAATTGAGACTGATCAACTGCATTGCAGGAGGAGTAGAAATCCAGGCTAAACTTAACAAGTGGCAAAAGAAGCAGTTCAGAATGCTAAATGCTCTTGTATTTACCTTCTCTTCTATTAAACTTCTACACACTTCAACATCAAGTGCACTGATTGTCTGCCTTCTGCTATGGCATTCTGAGGACATAAAGTAAAGTATTAAAGTTCAGTTTACCCAATCCAAGGCTTACAGATGATCTATCTCCCAACTGAAATATAAGTTTGAGTTTGTCCAATAGGGTCAATAAAAAGAAAATGTGGCAATTGAAGCCATGTTCAATATCCTGGGAGAGATGTTGCAAAACTTCTGCCAGTACAGACAGAGTTCTGGCAGTTCAGAAAAATGAATAAATTAAGAATACATTGTGTTTAAATCAATGTCTACTTATCACATGGCATAAAAGTCAATTCTTCAGGAAAATCAGTTTAGGAAATGATTACAAAGATATATTTTGATACAGACGCAGATGAATGTATCTAAATTAACAACCAAAACACCTCAGCTTGTAATTTTTAAAAAATATATCTAAGTTTTAAATTCATAAGTGTCTTATATTTTAGTGTCCAAAAAGCTTCATATAAGTATAAGAAACTGGTAAAAATTTTAAAAGCACCCTATTATACCCATTACAGCTTCATTTTCTTCAAGTAATTCACCAAGCACTCTATGTATGTTCAGAAAATTAATATCTTATATATATTCGAATACACTAATAGTGCACACATTTAATAATTTAATATGAAAATTATATTTTTAAAAAATTACAAAAGCTTTTAACAAGGAAAGTTGTGGTTATAACAGATTCCTACCATGTGCTATGGAAATATTGCCCTCAGAATTTTCAGTAGGGATCTGAAAAGTGACTTACCTGGCTTTCTGTGTATAGCTAAACAAGAATGATTGTTTCTTTCCAAGCCATGGCACCTTTGGATGCATTTGAAAGCAAGGCCACAGTCCCATTGCGGGATCTGGCAAAAAGACACCCTTCTCCATCTGGGCTCTTTTGCTCCAGTAAATAAATACCATTCAATTCTTTTAGACTCTGAACAAAATTTGTTTCTGTGTGAAATTCTGAATTGTCCTTTCGGGGTTTCTCCACTGGGCACTTGATTTTCCTGGCTGAGGATGGCAAGGCAGCGGCCAGCTGGCATGCCCTCGGACCCAATGGAGAATTGTGTTCTCTGTGCCCCAGTGGGGTGTGTGTGTGTGTGTGTGTGTGTGTGTGTGTGTGTGTGTGTGTGTGTGTGTGTGTGATTCCTTACTCTCTAATGCTAGGGAAGAGTAGAGAAGAGGGAGAGCACCTTGCAGCCATTCCCACTGTTGGGAATAACAGAAATCAAATGGCTTTGAGGGGATCTTTTGTCCAGCAGGAGGCATCATGGGAAGGAAGAGGTTGATGGAAACCAGTTGGGGCCTCCTGGGAGATGGCTTTGGTTGTGTGGAAGGAGCATATATATTGGAGTGGTACACACATTTCTCTGGGAGATGATAGGTGGCATACACCTCCTCAGCATAATGGAGCTTCCTATATCCTGTTCAGAAAGGGCGTGAAGAGATATCGCAGGCCATATGGGCTTTAGTGCATCTTAGGTTCACTGGAAGGTAGAGCAAAGCCCTGACTTCCCTTCTGCTTCCCTGAGGACCCCAAAGGCCTAGATAGGGTTTCTTTAGATGCCTTGAGGACAGAAACAACACAAAAGGACCTTGGGCTTCCTCCCAGGCTGTTGCTATGACAACGATGATGTTTAAGTCCTGTTCAGAGGCTGCAGTGCAGCTCCCTCTCATGGGTATTGGAGTCCAGAGCTAGCATCCAGGAGACAGCATGGAGGTCCCCAGAGGCCAGGACATACTTAGCCAGTGGATGGGCTCTTCTTTTCTAGCCACATCTTCTGGCGTTGCTATGGTGACTGCCAGGGCAAACTCACCTTCACAGGCTGCAGCAGCATCTATCTACTGCTCTAGTAGAAGCAACAACTTGAGCCCACTTTTTTGTCCCAGTGAGACACCTTCAGCTGCCTCTGCTCGCCCTTCACAACAGAAAATGAAAGGGAGGGCGGGCTTCCACAATACGTCGGGGTTTCTGCACTATGCCTTTTATTGTCCTGCTTTCTGAATAAAGAAATTTTAGAAAGAATTTTATATCTCAGCACCTCCACAGTAAATGATCTAGACTAGGATGAAAAAAAAAAGTCCTTTTTATGTTGTCTGAAACGCCTCCTTTATTAGTTTAATGTTACAGCATCCTGGCATAGACAAAGTTTAATCACTACAAGATGATATTTTAAAAATACCTTTCCCCCTCCTGTTTTCCTCCCTCTCACTTTCCCTCTCTTCATATTTCCCTCCTTTTCTCTCTTCCTCTCTCATTTCCATTTTTCCTCCTGCTCTCCCTGAGCCCTTTCTTTTCTCCTTTCCTTCATTTCTCCCTTGTTCCCTTCTTCCCTCCCTCCCTGTCATTTCTTCTCCTTCTCTTTTCTTTCTAGCAGAAGCATGAACTTCCTGGTTTTCTTTTATAAGTTATAAGAATTTCTTCTATCTGCTAATCACCATTCAAATAACAATTTTAAAAAATATTGTTGAGGCCAGAAAACCTTGAGTACATCATAGACAAAGAATATTTTTTCCAACTGTACACACCTTACCTGTTTTATTTCCATTTGTATACACCCATGCAGTTTTAACAACAGTTTCTTTGCTGGGCTTTATTCCATTTATGTTTGAGAGGGCTTTTAGGTTTTGCCAGAAGGGTGGTTTAAATATGGCTCTGTATTTGAGTCCTGGGGTGGGGTGAGGTATAAATTAAATATGTAGGGTACTAACAGGCAGTTGAGGTTCAAAATTTTGTCCTTGGGTGTATCTATGCTGACAACTGTTGTTAGCAAAAAAGAACTCTGCTAAGAGCAAGTAGAGGTATCTGTGATCTTGAATTTGTAGCATATAGCTGCTCTTGGTAACGACCCTTTTTACTTTTCAAATCTCTTTTCTGTTTAATGTATATGTACTTTAGCTTTCCTTTTGTAAAAGCCCCTGCTAGCTTTTGCTTCTGATAATCCTGAGTTCCAGAAAGACTGATTAGACCAGCCTTTTCAGCTTAATTTTAAGTCTACCACTCTAGAAAAATATTAGCAACACAAAGTGACTGTTTCTTTCCCAAAGCTGATGGGAGATCAGAGACTTCACAACCTTGTCTTGCCACACTTTCATGGTTTGGAAGTCTTCGAAACAATTAAATAGTTTGTGTATAAGCCAGGCACGGTGGGTCATGCCTATAGACCTAGCTACTGAAAACTAAAGGATTGAGATTTAAAACCAAGCTGGGAAGATTTTGTTCCCAATAACTAACACAATTCAGGACTCATATGTAGTGGTATGGTATCAAGTGACAGATGGAGGTTCTGAGATCAAGCCTTAGTGTAAAACACAAACACAAACCAAACCAAAACAAAACAAAACAAAAGGGCTTTGGTATAGTCCAATTCCTAGGAAAGCTGTGAGCTTGAAATGTATTAGCTGCCACATGGCCACATCCTATTCTGTCTATCTGTCTTTCTGTCTGTCTGTCTGTCTTGTCTGTCTTGTCAATACTGTGGCTTGAACTCTGGCTCTGGGCACTAAACCTTCAGATTTTAGCTGCCTGAGTATCCAGATTATAGGCATGAGCCACCAGGCCTGGCCCCTTGACCATTTTTAATTCTCCTTGGTCTTACCTTCCCTCCCTTTCCTTTTCCTCCCCTCTCTTCCTCTTTCCTCCCCTATCCTCTCCTACCCTCCTCTGTCTACCTCCCCCATCCAACCCTTTGTTCCTATTTCCCTTTCTTCCTTTTTTATCATCTCTTCCTTCCTTTTTTTTCTTCCTATCTGGAAATAGAAACAAAATACCACGATGTAGAAATGCAGATCAGTTATTGGGAGAAATGTACTATCATCAAGGACATTAAAAAATAAGGATATCTTTAAAATGAAGTAAAATAAACCACCAGTAGAGTGCATTATAAGTGAGATAGAGAGAAAGTTAAAAAAAGTAAACAAAAAGCAATACCATTATATAAGAGAGACAAAAGAATGAGAAACCGGAATAAAAAAAGAAACAGTATTTCTTATTTAAAAGTGTGGGGCTCCACCAGCAAAATATGTTCCTCCTCAATTTTTGGTGCACGGATTTTCCTTTACCATGGATTCTGTACAAGTGAAGCGTGGGTACGGTGTTCCGTGGTCAGCTGAGAGTCTGGAGGGATGGGAATCATGGCAGTTCCCTGAGGTTGGCAGTCAAGAGGAGAGCAGCAACAAACAAAGGGTATTGGCAGATCCCACACTTTCTAAAACCCATGACTGTTTTGTAAAGATTCAATGTTGCACACGGTCATAGAGAAGACATTATAGAACTTCTGTTTCCCTAAATAGCAAAATGATACCCCACTTTTAGACTGATAAATAAAGCATTTTCTGATATCTCCTGCCACGATGAAGCTTCTAGAACAACTGGGTTCAGACTGCTTTTCTGTTCTCTGCCCTTTTCTGTTCCACTTTTGCCCTCTGCCTGCATCTTTCTCTCATTCTCTTCAGTTACCACCCCCAAGCCAGCCCTCATACACAATGCTGCATATGGTTGGTTTGTTTTCAGAGCTGATTTGTTGTTTATTAGCTGTAGTTATGTCCAGTCTCTGGTTCTCACCCAGTTGGGTGTCCAACTTTGTTGGTTCTCCCAGACACCCACTTCCTAGGGAAAACTGTTTTGATTTCAGATGGCTTCCTTCTAATCTACTATGTTAGCTCCCCCAATGGCCTGTCTTAATATTACATCCAGACCATCTGCTTTCTTCCTCCTGCATATTTTCTTGCTTCTCATCTACATCTATTGTTTCACCTGCCATCTTTTTTATCGGATTCTCTACATCTTTTATCCTTTAGCGCTTTGAGCTTTAGATCTCTGTTTCTAAGCAACCCAATGTATAATTCTACACATCTTTCCTGTAGCTATTATCAAGTAAATCTGTTCATTACTGAAACATATTTATCTCAAACTTACCTATCTTCCTGTATTTCATATCATATTTAACAACCTTCCTGTATGCCTAGTTATCCAAGAAAATGGGATCTCTGCATCGGTTCATGTAATAATTTTACAAGAATTTCTTATTGGTATCTTGCATGTGCCAGGTATTGGCATAACATTTGAGTGAGAAATGAATACATTTACAACTACATATTGAAACCACAGTTCTAGATAGATAAAGTTCTGTGTAAAATTTTTAAGATGAAGGATGAAAAATATCCAAGCATATAAATACTGAATTAAGAACTGCTCCAGCAGAAAGGAGAGCAAAATCCCATGGTGGCATTTAGTCCATTTGTGCTGAGATGATGAAACAGAACAATTTATAAAGCACAATAATTTGTTTCTCATACTATTAGAGGCTGGAAGTCCAAGATGATAGAACTGGTACTTTGTCTCTCAAGAAGACTATGTTCTCCAGGGCTGAGGGACAATGTGTTTTCCCACAATAGAAGATAAGATTGACACAGGGGACAAATTTCCTCTAATAATATTTTTATAAATACAGTTAATTTGGTTCATGAGAAGAGTCCCTGTCTTGCCTGACTTCTCCTTAAAAGACCCCATTTTCTACCTTCTCTCCTCTCCTCTTTTCCCTCTTTCTCTCTTTCTTTTCTTCCTTTTATGGAGTAATAGAATTTGAATTTGCAGCATCTCACTAACTAAGCACATGTTCTACTGCTCGGGACAGCACCTTTTTCCCTCTGATTATTTTTTGAAATAGTTTTGCCTTTTTTTACCCAAACCAGCCTGGACTATGATCCTCCTGTTTATACTTCCCAGACTTGCTGGAATAACAAGTACATACACTATACGACAAGCTCTTTTTTTCTGTTGAGATGTATTCATGAAAGTTTGTCTTGGCTGGCTTTGAACTTCTGATTTCATCCTAAATAGTTGGGATTGCAAATATGGGACACCAGTGCTCAGACAAGGCCCCATTTCTTTTTGCTACTGTATTGGCATCCTCTCTGTTTTTGGAAGGACACACAGATATTAAGGAGAGAAAGGAGAGTAATTTTATTGGTGAATGGTGAGAGAAATGAGAGGACAGCTTTTGCCAGACTTTGTGAGGCCAGATGAGGCATCTAATGTGCAGTGGGAATCTGCAGAATGTTTTCAAGAGGAGTTCCATGAAGTGTTTCATAACTTTAAAAGATCATCTGGTTTGGGTAGAACATGACTTGGAAAAGTGACGGTTTTAATGTGAGAGAAAATTAAACATGATGGAAGGTTTCCAGAGATGGCTGGGACATGCAAGTGGAGGGGAGGTAAGATAACATAAGGGAGGTATTTTTAGTGGTCTTTTTTCCTTATCATCCACTTCTATGGCTTGGTCTCATTTCTGGGCTCAGCACATTCATGACAGATGTGAGTGTCCATATCCCAGGGCCTAATGGTTACATGGTTAGGGTTCTGTCAATGCCTGACAAGAATATGGAGAGAAATCATGCAGAAAACAGGCTTCAGAACAGGCTTCCATGACAACCTAGTTGTGTCACTTTGAGCAAACTGTTAAACACTTCCATTTCCTTTTCTCCAAGTACCAAGTTATTTTCAGGACAGGTGAAGTCATGATGTAATGCATAGATATTGCCAGCCCATGTTGAGAAGAATGGTGATGGGAAGAGGAATAAGGGTAGTGATGGGAAAGAGGCCCAAAGAAGTTTGTGGAAAGTGCTGCATTTCTGTCTGCTGATCTGGGCACTCCTTACAGAAGTGGCTGAATTTGTATACATTTATATGAACTTATAAGACTACATTTAGACTCTGTGCATTTTTATTCTGATGTTTCTCAGTTAATTATTCTTCAAAGCCTCTTTGGTCTCTATGAGATTTTCTTCAGATGGGAATTCAAGCCTCTCTACCAGATTCCACCTACCTTGCTAATTGTTTCCACCGACAACTTTGCATGTCCCCTGTAAACCTGTTTCTGTTGTTTCAGACATTATGAGCAAATAAGGTAGAGCCTTCTAACTATCCAAAATCAATGGCCTATCTTTTCAGTGATAGGATTTTCTACATTTCAACTGGATGCAAGCCTTCCTGCTAGCAGGTTTGTGATTGTGATTTTTAGTGCTTTGTTTCTAGGTGTGATTATGAGATGCCACTGGGACCGAAGTTCATAAGCAGGAGTGATGCAAGCCACTTACTCCAGTGTGTTCTCTTCCATTTTACTTCTGGCTGGGAAATAGCAATGTCTGAAAAGCCTTGGCAGCCACCATTTCCAGATGGCAGCGCTACTGTGCCGGCTGTGGATTACTGGACTGTTAGCGGAAGTGGAAATCGATTCATTTTTCATATAAGCTAGAAGAGTATGAGATTGATTTATGACAACCTAATCTATATTATCACACTTAGAACTTTATGAACATTGTAATTCAAATGTGCCCTCCTGAATTGAGTTAGGCAAGTGTTTCTTTTTGAGATACTCTGGCTTACTGCAGTGGTTCCCAGGCTGTGCCACGTTCATTATGTGTCTTTTTCCTAGATATGTGATCATGAGAGGAATATTTGTTTGTCCGAGTCTCAGCCTTCTTATCTGTGAGTTGGGAATAGAAAATGATTATTTGAAGATTAAGAGATAATGCACACACAAGTTTCTAATAGTCTGGAATGCGTATCTAGTACTCAACGCTTGAGTTATTTTAGCACACATTGGTGGTGGTGGTCTTACAGAATCAAGTGCTTGGCCTTTTAAGAAATATGTGGCTATTTTCATAATATTGAAAATAGTGTCATGGGAACATAAAATATAATCAAGCAATTCTCTTGTTATTTATATATTCAGAAGAAATGGGCACATGAATACACCAAAGGTATGAACAACACGCTTATAATCATTTTAATATAAATAAATAGAAACAACCTTGCTTTTTCCTAGATATCAGAGAAAAATGAACTCAGTTTTAGAAAATTTCTTTTTAACTGTTCATGTTTTATCTTCTAAAAAACCACAGATTTAATATTGAATATTAAAGACTTATTAAAGAACGTTGCCCTTGATTACAATGCGACTTGGAGAAAGCACTACAAATCTATAATGTTTCACACATAAATGTTGATAGTAACTTGAATATAAAGAACAACATTTGGTATTCTGGGAATCTAAAGTACTTCCTTAAATTCTCTACTAAGGGTGATAAATGTTTCCGGTGATAAATGTTTCTGATTTCCTTTGCCTGAAAATATTCTCATTTATGCATGTTAATGTACTCAATACTCAAGTCTACATGGAGCATCGTGATACTATTGTACAACTGTCTGACTTTGTAGCTATTGAGAAGTTTGCTGCCTGAAATCCTGCCTTCCTTTGAAAGTTCTCTCTTTCTATCTGGCTGCTTATTTCTTTTTGATACTTGTCTGAGGCCTGAACTCAGGGCTTCAGTGTTGCTCCAGAACTTCTTTGCTTAAGGCTAGCTTCTCTACCACTTGGGTCCGAGTTCCTCCTCCAGCTTTTGTGGTAGTTAATTAAAGATAAGAATGTTACAACTTTCCTACTTGTGCTTTCTTTAAACTGTGATTCGCCAATCTCAGCCTCCTGAGTAGCTAGGAGTATAGGTGTGAACTAATGAGGGTAGGCTGTTTTATAATATAAGTGGTCTGTGGTCTTTGCGGTGCATCATATTCTTTCCAGCTGAGGCCTCATTACAAGATTGTTCCTCCTTGAAACTTTTCTCAGTCAAAATCCAAGTATATCAAGCAAGTCTCCTTGTCCTGCTTATTTACCCGTGATCAGGTGCTTTGCTAATACTTCCTGTCTTTGCCTCTGTGCCTTTACTTTTGAGGGCCTGCTTTTTTAGGTGGCTTCTGCTGTTCTGTGTTCAAGGCCCATTGTTCACATGACTCTAGCCTGGCCTTCAAAGCTTTGTGATTTTTATACATGCTCATTTTTATACTTGCCAGTTTATTTTATGATGAGTAAAGGAAATGACTGTTTTATCCTTGGCAAATTTTCTGTTTCAGTTTGAATTGTTGTGATGTAAACAGGCTGACCTTGGACACAATAATCCTTATTCCTTCACTTTCCAGGTGCTGAGATGATAGGTCTGCAGTACCAAACCCGACTAATTGTTTGGAATAAAAAAAAATGAAAGATTTTTAGAAATAGATGCCCTGATGATAATGTAAGTTTTTGCTTTATCTCTTAATTCCTCTTACATTTTCAATATTTTTTATATATCCAAGTATAATGGCCAAACCAAAAAAAAAAAAACAGCTATCTTCAACTAGTTTTGGAGACAGTTGAACAACTCTGTACTCTTGCCATACAAAGAGCCAGACTTTAAATTTCAACGGGATTCCATGGTCTTTTATTTTTCATCACCCCTTTAAATAGATTTTGCATTTAAAACAGCATTAAGCAAAAAAGTAAAGAGAGTTTCCTAATAGGCCATGTCCCCACAGGCTCATGAGCAGGCCATATCCCTCTCTAGGTTGTGACTGTTGTCTTCTTAATTAGAGATCCATGACATGTTCTTTTAGTAGAAAGCCCATAGTTTACAGTATGGTTCATACTATACATGGTACAGCTCACAACTTCTAATGCAATACAGACTGATATGCCCATCATTGTTGTATCAGTAATTCTAGCTGCAATGTACTAAAGATCCCTTTCTTGTTTGTCTCTTCTTCTCTCAAAATCCTTGGCACAGTTAGAACCATAAACATTTGGGGCTTTAAAAGAATCACTCCTTTGATTTTAGTAAAATGTATGTATCTTTTCACAGATAATGTGCTGTATTATCTAACACATTTCATTTCAGTGGTAGAGACTGTTCTGTTCTCTGGGTATCATAGCTTATCCACAAATCCAGTAAAAGAATGTTGATTGTTTCTAGTTAGGTATTATGCATGTATATTTTCATGTAGGTGGACAGAAGTTTTCAACCCTTTTGGGTACTCATCAAGGGGTCATATATCATGAGTATATTTAATTTCTATAAATTTGCCAAATTTGTCTATTGTGGCTCCATGGTTTCCCTCATTTGTAATCATTAGTACACATGTAGGACTCTCCTAACAGAGGATTAAAATAGCTCAAACCTAGGTACATAAGGTCATATAGAATGAGACTAAATGAAAGGATCTCTAGGATATGGAAACAAGAGCTTTATCTTGTGTGACTGTTATTCTTAGTGTACCATGTTATTTCTCTTCTCTTTTGTTGCCCTTGGGTTAATCTCATATTGTTACTGTATCTAACTTTGTTACCTGGTATATTGTATATACATTTTTGTTTATTTGAAATACAAAAGGGAATGGGGGAACAAGATGATTAGAAGGGGGCTGGAGGAAGGAAATGGGGATAAAACCATAAGAAGGGGTATTAATGTATGAGAAGTAATGCACCTACTATCTGGCATCTCTGTATACATTACCTGAACAATATAAAATAAAATAAAAAAGAACTGAAAATTCCTATTTCTCTAAATCTTTCACAGTTTTTGGTGGTTCCAGTATTCTAGATTTTGACCATTGACATAGGCATGTTGTGACGACTCATTATTGTATATCTCCCAAGGGAATATAGATCACTCTTTTCTATATCCACATCTTCTTTGATGAGGTGTCTTACATTGGAATGTTTTATTTTCTTATTATTGAATCCATGAGGTCTTTTCATAGAATGAATAACTGACTCTAATCAGATGTCTTTTGCACATACTTCCTTCCAGCCCAGGACTTGTCTTATCTCCTGCCTGTTGTTACAGAGAAAGAATGTTTAATTTTACTGAAATCCAGTTTTTCTGATTATTCCTTTTATGGATTCTGCCTTCCTTGTTGTATCTAAAATGTTATTTTCAGATTCATGAGCATCTCTGTATTCTCTTGTTACTTTTGAGGAATTACATATGGCTTTATATTTAGGTTCAGATGGGGGATCACATTTTTGGAAGGTGTAAGATATATATCTAGAGCTCTCTCTCTCTGTCTCTCTGTCTCTTTGTCTCTCTTTGTCTCTGTCTCTGTCTCTCTCTCTCTTTCCTCTTCCTCATTCTCTCTCTCTCATATGGATGTCTAATTGTCTTAGCACATTTGATAAAGAAACTGTCTTTTCCTCCTTTCTTGCCTTCATCAGAGCAGTTAATTACACATATGTACATCTATTTCTGATTCTCTTTTCTCATTCATTAATCTTTTAGTCTGTGCTTTGGGCGATACTACACTGTCTTGGCTTACTATAGCTGTTTTATAGTTTTGAAGTCAGACCCTGTGAGGATTTGGACTTTATTGTACTCCTTTCATTTTATGTTTGCTATTATTACTGACTTTCTTCTCTCTCACATTTTATCCTCTGTATTCTATCTCTTTATAAAATAATGTATGTATTTGAAAAATGAATATTACAAGAAAATAGAACCATCATCTTCTTCTTAACCTTTAAAAAATGCAACCATTTGTCAAAGAAAGAACTGATACTCATCTTCATACTTTGGGTGATAAAAATCAATCTTCAGAAGAATGTTAGGGAATTCTAGGAGGTAACTTGAGCAGTAATTATGGGGAAGGGTAGTTTGCTTCAAAGAGGCGTAGGATTCCCCATGCCTGTAACATAATCTGGCTTCCTAGCAAAGAAATTCTGCAGATTAACCAGACTAAAGACAATGCCATTTAATATATCTGCACTGAATACCAGAGATACTCTTAAGTATTAAAGTTTGAAAATAATTATTACCAAATGGTTTGTTCGCAGGCTTATCCTGAAGAGTGTTTTATAAGATAAAGTGTCAAGTTAAAATATAAATTTTCTTCCCCAAATAGTGCCAGACTGGAATCAGTTAAATATGCACGATTAACATACATGATTGAAATGGTTAAATTGTGGCATAATCATTCAGTGGAATACTGTTCAATAATAAATGTCTAGGGAGATCCAATAACAACACTTTGACATTGATCCATTTAATATGGCTAAAATCTTTCCCAGTGAAACAGTTTTTTGCAGCATTTCTGGTTAATTTTTCTCTCTATGTTTTAATTCTTTGCCTTGTATTTAGGTAAGATTTTAATTTAAAGCTACATGTACCTTGGACAAAGTTACTGGTATTTTTCTTAGATTAAAAATACTGTGCTGGGGTATGTAGCTTAGTGGGAGAGCATTTGTCTAGTGTGTGTGTGTGTGTGTGTGTGTGTGTGTGTGTGTGTGTATGTGTGTTTAGGTTTGATTTAAACATGCTGAAATGTGAAATGTAAATACAAAATAAAGATTTTGTAAGTGTTTATTTTTTATGAAATGATAACTTGGGAGATTGACCTCTTAAATCTAAAAGATTTAAGTTTTTTTCTGCAATCCTTTTAATTTTCCTGAATTTTAAATTATTGGCTATAGGCACCACAGGTATTTGTTATGAATATTAACACTATTAGTTCTTGTTTTTATTTGTTCTAGCTGGCTCTTAGTTCCCAAAGGTACAAAAAGGAATTTGTTATTCTTTTACCTAATCACTGTACCTTTTAGTTAAAAGAAAACACAAGGAACAGTAATTTAGACTTCTGCTCACACCTAGACACTAAATTATCTAGCGTGATGGATGGCACAAGAGATAGCGAAATGACTTAAGTGTTCTGATGAACCTTAAGCTTTCATTAAACCATTTAGTGCTCAAGGAGGACATTTTAGTTTCTGTCTGCTTTCTTGGCAAGAACTTAAACTGCTTGGTAGTTTGCTTGCACAGTGAAAGAAAGGTGGAAAACAGGCAGTCCAAATAATAACTGGTTAATCAGAACCTCCAAATTGCACGTTATTTGAGCTTCAAGGGCAGAGACAGCATGTTTCAGGGCATGATGGAAAGTCCTTGGTACAAGATAGTGTCTGACAAGGAGAGCTCAGTCTGCCAGGTCTGAGCATATGGTGGGACTTGCTGGTCTTCTTTGTGCTGGCAGTCCTGGCGTCCCAGTAAGCTAGGAGCTTGTTTGTTCTTGAAAGAGGATGAAGAGTCTGAATAAATCATTATGATTATCTTCTTATTGAAGAAACTAACTTGGAATTGAACCCACTTGTTTTCTTTTCTAAATCAACAACTTTGGACTAAGTAGAATTAATTTTCTATATTTTTTCATGCCAATAGCTTGTGGAAAGTTAATGAATTTGGTAGAGGTTTGTTTGTCACTGGGAAGTATTTTTTAGGTGAAAGTAGTTTGAGTTCAAACATTTAATTTTCTCTTCATTCTCTTAACTCTTTGTCCTAATTCTTCTTTCCCCTAAACTACTGTTCTGCCAGATATGACTCTGCCTTTCCTCTCTTCAGACATTGTCTACAGTAACGTGTATTAAAAGATTTCAGGGAAACAATAATTCCCCGATTAAGTCTTTAAATCTTATATAGAAGTTAGCCGAATTTCTTTAGTAATCAGTACATAAAAATGTTTTGGCATTTAGTCAACCAGGTATTTTGTTATTTGCATTTGTATGCATGAACTGACACCTGAGGGTCAAGTGGCCAGAAATTTGAGCTATAAATTATCTAACTAAAATTTGTCATATTTGGATATTTATGTAAATGGAACCTTAGAGATGATTGTGAAAATTAATTTATGCATTCATGCATGTGTGTAGAGAGATCGGGGGGTGTACACTGGGGATTAAACCCTAGGCTTCATATATTCACTTGGTTTTCATGTTTCTCTCAAAGCTGATGCTCTACAACTTGAGCCACAGCTCCTTTTCTGGCTTTTTGCTGGTTAAGTGTGATAAGAGTCTCATTTCTTGACCTTTTCTTCCCAGGCTACCTTTATATCAGAATCCTCAGATCGCTGCTTTCTGAGTAGCTAGAAATTACAGGTTTAAGCCACCAGTGCAGTCTGAGTATTATTCGATTATTTACAGATGGTCTGTGTAGATTGTTGAGTTCAGAATTCTTTGGAAAATGTAATACTTAACTTTCTATCTTACTATCACTTCTTGTTCCTTTGGTATGGCGGAGATGTATTTGTTGTTTATAAATTGACAGCTTTTCCTACTGCTTTTGTTTCTAAAAATACCATTGAATTTACTTTCTGTCACCTTAACAACTTGATGATGATGATTTTTTGAGTTTCTGAATCCAGTTGATAACAGCTTAACTGAGGAAGGAAAAGTGGGAAGGCTTGTTTGTTATCTTTAAGTTCCTAAGGAGAAAATGTGACATGTTGTTCTAAATAAATATAGACTAAGTAAATACATAAAAGAATACAAGTAAAAGCATAAACATGTATACATATAAGCATATACCTACAACTATATGAATATACTTACAAGAATTTAAATATTATTCTGATTGTGAGGAATACTCTCATAATGTATGGTAGTAAATGTGCATGGCATTCCACTGTCCTGTCTAGTTTGCATTCATGGTGGTATAATGTCAGCTATTCATTGCTCTGTACTTCTGGCTATTCTTTATGGCCAAGTGCAAATACTATCTTTCTTTACAAAAAGGAAGATCCCAGTCTGTCAGCCATGTTTGATTAATTTCTTAATGTAAGATAATTTTTTTACACACACAAATTAAGTTTTTCCATTGTTAGTCTTCATGTTCCTTGTGACTGATTTGTCTCTATGTTTCACTGTCAAGAATTATGCCTCACTGTAACCACAACCTACGTTAAATGACATTCTTCCAAAGAGCTACCTTTAAAGGAGATGAATCTACTATTCCCAGAACCTCCACACTGCTTTACTTATACTTTAATATGATTGTCAAATTACCACCTTTATTTACTATGTTTCAGATATTGTGTATGAATTTATTATATATTAATCTCTAATTCATTTTTAAAATAATTTTATTCCTATTTTGTACCTGTGAAAACTGAAATTAGGTAAAATTGATCTGTACAAAAAAGCATGCTTTTTCTGATCCCTTGTTCATACCATGTGGTTTCTAGAAGTCATTTTTTAAACCTTTATAAATCTCTAAGTCTGGCTGACATTAGAAGCATATCCTTTCCTAAGTTATATGACACTGGAGGTATAATATTCTTTGTTTCTCTTGATTATAGCTTGTAATACCCAGCAACTCATATTGGTTGCATGAGTGAATCAGTATTTGGAGTAACATAACTACAGTAAAAAATTACAGGTATTAAAATGTATTCAAAAATCTATTGAGAAAGGTACACTGGAGGGGCACTGGTGGGCATATACCTATAATCTTATCTACTCAGGAGCTGAGATCTGAGGACTGGGGTTCAAAGCCAGCCCAGGTATGAAAATCCATGAGACTAATATCTCCACTTAGCTACAAAACAAACAACCCCCCCCAAAAAAAAACAACAACAAAAAAGCCAAAAGTAGAACTGTGGTTCAACTGGGAGTGTGTTAGTTATGAGCACAAAAGTTCAGAGACAGCACTCAAGAAATATTCAAGCAGATGCGGAAAACATTTTGATACTTGAATATCATGTGCCATATACAGATTGCTTTATGAGTCCTACCTATTAATCTTTGTTATGCTTTGCTTCCAGGATGGCGTAGGGGTAGACGAGAAGCTGTCTTTAAGGCGGGTAGCTGTGGTTGAAGATTTCTTTGATATTATCTATTCGATGCATGTGGAAACAGGACCAAATGGAGAACAGATTCGTAAACATGCTGGACAGAAGAGAACTTACAAAGCAGTAAGTTTAAAATGGAAAAATAGAAAGAAAGAAAAAATAGTGCGTTTTGAAATGTGATATGTTTGCATGTGAAGATGGATTATTGAGTTATAATTATATACTTTAAATATTGTATTTCATCAGACATTAGACTATATTGTGATTTTACCCAATATTTATACTACAGTTATTACTGTTTTGGTTGTATGTCTGTAAGTATAGTGAATATTAGTAAAACTTGTCTTTAGAATTCTCACATTTTCTTTAAATATATATGAGAGGTGGGAGTATCAGAGTCAGATAAATGAGTACATATACCAGTCACATATTCAGTGTGTTAATGATATATGAATTGTGATCTGGATTATATAAATTAGCATCTTAATATTTATTCCTTTTAAAATCATATTAGCATAGTTACTTAGCCTCTCTTTTGTTCTTAAAGTAATACTGACAAGAGAAAATGGTATAGTTCTATTTCACCTTTTTATTTCTTATTTTTCCAGAATAGATTATAATATGTGTTATTTTCATAGATCTAATGCTTTAAGTGTTTTAAAATGGAAATGGGTGATGTTTTCATTATAAATTATATGAAAAGTAAATTTAATTGACTGTTAGATATTGAAATATATAAAGGTTATGATTTCTAAAGCTTCTAAGTAACTTATCATTTGATCTAGACCTTTTAATCTAGCTTTTTATTTAAGTAAAATTTTTATGAAATAATACTGTAGATATTTCATCCTTTCTAGCAAAACTAAGCAGTAAATTGTTCTTTTCCAATATGAGCAAAGTGTACATAAAAGTATATTCTCAGCAATCAAGATACATTTTTTTAGCATTCTTATTAAACTTTGCTTTTGGCTGCCTTTATATTAACTGTCTTTAGGTATATTGATACACAATATCAGTCTGGATCCATTTTTTTTTCAGATACAGAAAAATGTGTGAAATGCTCAAAGTTTCAAATACAGGTACATATGTTTGAAAATTAGCTACTGAGCATAAGAAATAGCTTCTATTCCATAACTATTTTTTTGCTATATTTCCAGGGTCATACTGAATCTTTGTAGCTGCATAATAACCCCTAATACCTCTCGTATTTACTCCTCCTTTTCTATGGTTTTATTTCTTGGCTGTTTCCAAATTGCATGGTCTGTGGGCAGGCACTATTGTAAGTTTCCTTACATAATTCTGCCACATAAACTTTCTTTTGACTTATACATCATGGGAGATATTCTGATGATGACTAATGATTATTCCCTACCTTCTTGAGATACTTTAATATAGACTAATGTTACTGAGCATTCTCATTTTGCTTGTCCTAAGCCAGATGCAATCTTCTGAACAGTGTTAGGAAAAAAATGTGTTTTGATCTACTAATATCACTAACTGTGCACTCTGACATTGACAATCAATTTTCAGGAAATAGCTACCTGAACTTGGTGTAGGGCTCTTCAGAATAGGGACACATATGTTCAATCTTAGTAAGTGTGAACAAAAACACACCAAAATCCATTTTTAGAAAAAGCATGTAAATTCATAAATCAGTACTGTGGTCTCCAAAGTTGTATAGGTGCCAAAAAGCAATTTTAAATAATCTAGTTTTTAAAATGAATTTATTAGGGACCTTTAATTAAGGTGGAAACATGAGCCAATGACAGAGATCCAAACTTTAATCCTGTTTTCCTAAATGAATATAGATAATCAGATTCATTGACATTACCCAATGGCGTAAACTGGTAAACATGTTTTCAACATACACTTGTGTGTGCATATGTTTGTCTCAGACATAAACGTAGAGCCTAAGTGCTCTCCTGAAGCTTTTTTTTGCTAAAGGTTAGTGCTCTATCATTTTAAGCCATAGCCCCACTTCTGGCTTTTGGTGCTTAACTGAATGTAAGAATTTCAAGGATTTCCCTGCCTTTGTTGGTTTCAAACCATGATCCTCAGATCTCCTGAGTAGCTAGAAAGAGAGATGTGGGCCATTAGCATCCATCAGGCCCCAAATATACAATTTTATATCAACATTATTAGAACATCTCATTTATTTGGAGAAGGTATACCTTATTTGAAGCATAAGAAATATCTGGAATGTTAATCCAATTCCTTTATTTTTTTCTATTTGAAGATCTTTCCCATTTTCGGAGTTAATGTTTTATTATCAAAATCTTAACATTTATCACCTTGTCCTGAGGTCAGGAAAGTTCTTTTTGGCCTAAGTTTACTTACTGGTATCTTTCAGTTCCATCATAATTAGGAAGAACTTTCATTTTATGGAGCTATGAATCCATCACAGGAAAAAAAAAGACAGAGCTGCTTGCAGTGCCAGGAAAACTGGCACAAATGACTGTACAATGTATTGAGTGGAATGTTAAAAATTAATGTGTCTAATCAATAGCTCATAAAACTAAAATGAAATTTGAAGTGGAATGTTTTAGTGCTATTAGATTGGGAAAGTTCAGGTTGGGATTTCGTTCTCCTTGCAATATTGGAATGGCCTGGTTACTGGTAGAGTTAGCTAGATTTCTCTTGCAATTATAATGGTTCCCACTAAGCTTAAACTTTTTTTTCTGCTAACACATTAGTAAATAGAACATGCATGATTATGTTTATTGACCTTCTCTTTTCTCCCCTTTTCCTACGTGGCCAAGAGTTCATACTTCTACAACTAATCATTAAAGCATATCATTCTGTCTTAACAATATTATCAATAGATTTAGTGGTCATTTTATTTTGCCTTTTTTTCTGGCCAATCTTTCTCTGTTTTCACTCTGCAGGAAATGGTGATCCTTTAATATGGGATTAGCTTTTGGATGCTATTTGGTTTTCCTATCTGCAGTAGATCATTCCTTGAAATATCTAGGCACTATACAACTTACAATTTATTGCAATCTGACCTGACTATACAGAAAATTGGAGAACATATATACTATTGCTAATGAGTTCTTGAAAAATCCACACAAAATGACACATTTAAGGAATATAAGGGCAAGTAGTAGTATTTTTAATCAGCTCCTATTGCATTCTAGATTTTTTTTTCTCCATTCCGTACATGTGTATGTGTTAACTTACTGGTTGGTCCACTAGATGGGTTTTCAACAGTATTTGATTACAGTCACCAGCTGGTGGTGTACGTTAACCATAATGAAGAAGAAAGGGCTATTCAAACAGAAAAGGATATATCTGCCTATCTTTTTTTCTTGTTTCCATCTCCTGGATTTCATTTCAATAAATATTTTGTATTGTACATTTGTGTTCATCTTCTAAGAGTATCCTCCTATAAGCCTTAGAGTCCTATATAATTTAACATGTCCCACTTTCCTTTGTGGCTTGTATTTTGTCCCTAGCACAGCTACCTTCTCAGGAATTACTTAAGTCAGGGTCCAGGTAGTGAATTAATAGCCAAAGTTTCTTATCAGAGGTAATGTAAGAATAACTGGTGGAAATCTAGGAACTAAGGCAAAGTCAGATTCTCAGTATGGAGAACAGTCTGCATATATATGTGTGTACACATATACACACAATTTGTAGTATTATATCATAAACTTACATATATGACTCATAGATATAGCCGCCAATAATTACATTTATTTGATTCAGAGTGGAGAGCATATGTTATAGCTAAAAGAAGAAAGAAATAGGCCGGAAGCCAGACAATCACAATTTTAAAATTTAAATCTAGCACTCGTTTCCTATCTGTGAGACTTTGGCAAATTACTTAACTTTTTGCTTTAGGAGAGGATAATTATATACATGATACAGTAAAATGGGTGAGTCAGTATGTATAAAGGGAATATAGTAAGTGCAAGATGGACGTTACTTCTTTGTCTAATTAGTACCCATGATCTAGATAGAACAAAAACAGGACAATTACCAAAACGTTATTCCTGAGATCATAGCTCTCCTTCCAGACTTAGCTTTTAAAAATTTAAATTATTTCATTTGCTGTGTCCAAAGCTTGACTTTTAAACCAATTCAAAAATGTTGAGCATTTAGAAATTAATCTTAATTTTTTCATACATGAATCTAGTTTGAGGGGGAAAAAAGATTATTATTGGCTCCTGAAGATATACTCTCTCCAGAGATATGCCATAGAAAAATAGCATATTCATGTAAATTTCTTTCAGTCGTATTCTGAAAATGAATGATGAATTGCTTTATTATATCCTGTATAGAATATTTAAACTTACATTTTACTTTGCATAATTTTTGCTCTGTTCTTTTGATTAATTGTTTCTACTGCTAAGAATATTTTAACTTGCACCAGATGCTGCTGGTTTGTTATATAAAAGTAACCAGAATTCTTGTCAGTTTGTAATGAGATTGACGAACCCAACTCATACCCATTTGTGATGTTAAAAACAGCGGTAAACTGCAATCTAGATGGTCCTAACAATTTGCTACATCTGTTTTTGGCTCTATACAAATTTTATATGCACAATTGCTAAGATATATTTGAAAGAATAAGATTATAATAATGAACATAGAAATCAGTTCCTTCAAAGCTGTACAAATATGTGGAATACATCCAGCTCTTATAAAATCAGATTGATTGGTTGCCACAGACCAAAAATAAATGATCATCACTCCATTGTTATCTGGAAAGTTGTATTGGAGTTTAATAGTGATAACGATAGTCCCAGTAATAATAATAATGACAACAATAATAATAATAAAACATCTGTAGTTGTTTGCCTTTATGTTTCTGTTGTTTTAAAAGAGTAATCAAACCAGTGAGGCCATATAAGTGAAGATCAAATATCTGCAGATTTTTTTTTTATTCTTCAGGATCTTTGCACATATATTTGCAGTGGTCTACCTGACTTCTGAATGGACTGCTGCTTGGGTGATGACATGACTTTGAGTGGCAGTGGAGCAGATGTGACACCACTGACTGTGATGCATATATTATTTCTTCTTTACTTTCTTGATGTAAATATAGATAATGATGGGAATATCTGTGCTTCCTCTCTACTTCTATAGATGGAGAGAGAGAGAAAAAAGAGAGGGGGGAGGGAGGGAGGAAGGGAGGGAGGGGGAGACTTTCATTCGACTAGTTGAAACTAATACTGTTGATACTGGAGTTTTCTTATGTGCTTAGGTGATTATTGCCAGGGAGGCTTCATAGGCAGATGTGTTTTCTGCCCAAGACCTTAAGTTTTATAATTAGAAGTTAATCTCTTTGGATTAAACCACTAACCCCTATATATTGATAGGACAATTAAATATCCTTAGGAAAGGGAAGGTAGAAAATAAACTAGTCTTCCAGCTGTCATTGACACCTTATAGTGTTGGTTCCCAAATTTGCTTGTCTGGCATAGCTAAGGAGTAAAACAGAAAGAGAATATGATGTGTGATGTTCATATATCATTTTGCTCATTTTTGATGGTTAAAGAATACATACAGATGTAAATATTTGATACACACACACACACACATGTATTTGGTGTCCATCTAATGATACTGAGGTTTTAACTTAGGGCCTCTTGGTTCTTTCCCTGTTGAGCCATAGCTCCAGCCCTTTTTGACTTTCACTTCTTGCACGGACTGGCCAGGACCATTATCCTCCTGTTTGTACTTCCTGTATAGCTAGAATGACAGGGATATGCCACTGCATTCACCTTTGTTTTTCCTTTTTTCTTTTCTTTCTTTCTTTCTTTTTTTTTTTTTGCCAGTACTGGGTTTTGAGCTCAGGGCCTGAGCACTGTCCTTAGGTTTTCTCAAGGCTAGAGCTCTACCACTAGAGCTACAGCACCACTTCTGGCTTTTTCTATGTAAGTGATACGGAGGAATTGAACCTGGGTTTTCCTCAGAAGGGAGCCCTAAGAACATTTAGCTTTTAGTTTAGCTTAAAACTCAAACTCATCCCTGCTACCTGGGTCACTAGGGTTATAAGCAAGAGCTTCTGCACCTTGCCAGAGGGCTATTTCTAAAGTCACTAGGAAGTGAGACAATAAATCTGCTCATCCTGCTTTAAAGTAAAACTTAGCAAAATGCCTGGTTCATAACTCCATACTCTTGAGGGGAAAAAAAGACTTCATATTTTTGAAGTCTTTGCTTATTGCTTGCTCCAAACCAGGTGCATACTAATGCTATTATAAATATTAATAATGAAGTAAGTTTATTGCTTCATGCATGGCTACATTAGACTAGGTACTGTTCCACTCATATTTGCAGGGAACTGTCTTCCTGTATTTACACAATTTGAAGCTCTGCATAACAAATTGTATTTCACACAGGAAAGGTTATTTTCCTGACGTGCTTTTCAGGAAAAAGTTTGCTGCTCCATTACATAATGGTATGAACTTGGAGGTAGGGCAGAAACATATTACTTTTAACACATGGCTTGTTTTGTTTTGTTTTGTTTTATCACTCTCACACACATCCACACAGATATACATTGGTTTTACATTGCTTGTCTCTAAATATTTTAAAAGTAATTGCATAAAATTTATAAAATGTTGTTTATTTTTATGTTTCTTGCAGTGAACACTCCTTGAAAGGAGTGTTTCTCCTTTGGGAGAAACGTCATTAACTCTTTATGTTAGCATAGTAAATTGCTACTACAGTGCTCCCTAGTGGTGAAAGTAAACAAGTGCATCTTTAAAGGATCAACAATTGATGCTTCTTTAGTGAGTGATTTTCACTCCCATCCAGAGTTTGTTTTCCTAGGCGTAGTGATTGTGTAATAGACAGAATCACCTTTGTTTCTTGAAGCATATGTATGGATGCAGATGTACAAATAACTACCTAGGTATTGAATTGGAATAAAATGTATAGAAAGGGTAGCTAGGAGACTAGAGTGAAGTGGTAAGACAATGGTAATCGTATCTAGATGAGCTAGCCTTTGGTTTTAATCCTGATAGTGCATATTCTGTGTTCATTGAGCATGTAACTAATTTGTACGATTGTTTTAAGGATCATAAGTAATACGTGAAGTTTTAAACATACGAATTGCCTCGAGAATTATACACTATACTCATTGAACTTTAATTTTTTAAGCTTAGTTGCACTTATTAAACTACTTATCAAGCAGTCTACATATTAAACATAATGTTTAAGAATACAAAATTAAAAAATTAAAAAAATATGAAATGAGCTGGGTGCCGTGGCTCATTCATGTAATCCTAGCTACTCAGGAGACTGAGATCTGAGGATCAAGGTTCTAAACCAGCCTGGGAAGGGAAGTCTGTGAGACTCTTATCTACATTAAACAATCCAAAAACTTGGAAGAGGAGCTGTGGCTTAAAGTGGAAGAACTGTAGCCTTGAACAAAAAACTGTTTAGGAACAGTGTCCAGGCCCTGATTTCAAGCCTCAAGACAGACCCCTCCCCCCAAAAAATGTCAGAGGGATTACAAACCTGATAGATACCTCTTAAAATAATTAAAACTTTTTGTGTGAACAGTGATCCTTAGTGACTTATGGATACCACCTAGTTTTAGCCATTCTATGACAAATGTAAAAAAAAAACACCTTTTATGTGTTCTTTTCTTTGTATTTATTTATCTGTTTATTTTTGTGGGTCATGGGGCTTGAACTCTGGGCCTGGATGCTGTCCCTGAGTTGTTGAGTTCAAGGCTACTGCCCTACCCCTGAGTCTGGGTGTTGTCACTGAGCTGTTCAGCTCAAGGCTACCGACCTACCCCTGAAGCCACAGCCCTACTTCCCATTTCCCAATGGTTAATTGGAGATAAGAGTCTCAAGTTCTTTAGTGCCCAGGCTGGTTTTGAACCATGATCCTCAGATCTCAGCCTCCTGAGTAGCTAGGGTTACAGGAATGAGCCTGTAAGAACAGCCTAGCTATTCTTTTATTTTTTACTCACCCTTCTTTCTACCTAAAAATGAAGCAAAGTGCGGGGGGTGCGGGATGAGTAGGGTGGTAGGAGGGTGGGTGAGAACGGTAAAAGGGGGGGACATTGCTCAGGAGGCACTGTATTCATAATCTGCTCTATTGAATGACAGCTCCTTTGTACAACTACTTAAAGAATATTAAAGAAAACAATAATACCCAAAACAGAGACATTAACTCAGCTGCTAGTTTAGTAATTAAACAACACTTTTATTTTCTTAGAGAATTGGCAAAATCTAACTTTTTAAAATATAGTTCCATGTTGGGGGAAATTTATAATTGTACAGATTCCAGTTCCCCAGAGAAATTTTGATACAAATAATCTAGGTTAACTAAAATTTCTGCTGAAAAAAATGGTGGGGGGTTTCAAAATAATATGTATGCAATGCATTTAATGACCTAGGAACTAATCCATTCAAAATTGTCAGAAGCCTACTAATACATCCAAATTCCTATATTTCTCTACTGCAGAATACACAATAGGACCACAAGATCAGTGATGTTGTTAATCCCTTGTCCTTTGATGATTGTAGAAATGGTGCATGGATTCTATCAAGGTCTCTGTAGTGAATAAAAAGAGCACGTGATACTTCACAAGGAAGATATGTAACTCACAACTACCACAAAGGTGAAATGGCTTGAGCAGGAGTTGACAGACAAATCTGTGTTGCAATTTTTTTAAAAGGCATTTCCAGGTTCAGTGTGGGTATGTTAATATTGGCTAGGAATTCATCCATTTCTTCTAGATTCTCAAATTTGTTGGCGTAAAGGTTTGAGAAGTATTCCCTCATGATATTCTGGATCTTGGTAATTTCTGTCATGATTTTACCATTTTCGTCTGTGATTTTGTTTATTTCGGTATGCTCTCTTCTTTTTTGGTAAGATTTTCTAAGGGTTTGTCAATTTTGTTAATTCTTTCAAAGAACCAACTCCTTGTTTTGTTGATTCTTTCTATAGTTTTTTTGGATTCCAAATCATTTAATTCTTCTTTGATTTTAATAATTTGCTTCCTTCTACTGGGATTAGGGTTGGTTTGTTGCTCTTTTTCCAGGAGCTTAAGGTGAGACATTAACTTGTTGGTTTGCGATTTTTCCAACTTGTTGTTGTAGGCACTCGGCGCTATAAATTTTTCTCTGAGTACTGCCTTTGCTGTGTCCCAAAGGAGTTGGTATTTTGTGTGCTCCTTATTGTTAAATTTCATAAACTGTTGGATTTCTGTTCTGATCTCTTTGATGACCCACTGGTGATTCAACAATGTGTTCAGTCTCCATGAGTTACAGGGTTTTCGTTGGTGGAGATGTGTTTTCAATTCCAATTTGATGCCTTTGTGGTCTAAGAACGTGCATGGAATAATTTCAGTGTTTCTGAATCTGTCCAGGTTTGTTTTATGGCTTAAGATGTGGTCTATTTTGGAAAATGTTCCATGTGCTGCTGAGAAAAACGTATATTGTGTTGTTGCTGGGTGGAATATTCTGCAGATGTCTGTTAGATCTAGTTGGTCTATATAGTTGTTCAGTTCTCTGTTGAGTTTTTGCCTTGTTGATCTGTCCATAGGTGAGAGTGGTGTGCTAAAGTCACCAACAATCACTGTGTTTCGATCTTGTATGGTTTCACTAAATCCACTACCACGACAATGTTCATTGCAGAATTATTCACCATAGCCAAAATATGGAACCAACCTAGATGTCCTTCAGTTGATGAATGGATCAACAAGTTGTGGTATTTGTACACAATGGAGTTCTATGCTGCAGTCAGAAAAAACGACATCGCCCCATTTGTTAGGAAATGGAAAGACTTAGAAAAAACTCATATTAAGTGAAGTAAGCCAAGTCTCAAAGGAACTTAGGCTCAATGGTTTCCCTCATTTGTCATAATCAGTAGAAACCTTGGGCTTTACTAGCAGAGATCTGCAATACAGCAAAACCTTGATACATAGGCCATATAGTATGAAGCTAATTGAAAAGACCTCCAGGATATTGAAACAAAAGCCATATAATGAATGATTGTTGCCCTTACTGTACTATGTTATCTCTCATCTCTTTTCCTGTCCCTTGCTTATCTCATATTGTTACAGTATCTCACTTTCTTATCTGATATATTAGATTTATTTGTATTTGGTTATTTGAAATTGGATAGGGAAGGGGGGAAAACCAAGATGGTGGGGGTGGAGGGGTGAGTAATGGGGACCAAGACATGTGAAAGGGTATCAATATATATGAATTAATGCACCTTCTGTCTGGCAAATATCATGTAACCCTTTTATTAATTACAATAAATAATATAAAAAAAGGTATTTCCAGTGCTTGTATGTATAATTATTGCTTTACTGGAAAGCAGTATATTTTCAAGGTAGAAGTATAAATTTTGGAGACAGAGAGATTACATTGCTCCATGCACACCAAAGCTCTGAGGGTTAAGTTCCAGTAATGGAAGCGTTGGCTGTTGTGGTACTAATAGCTGCTGTCCATTTGCAAGGACCACAGCAAACAATCACAGTCGAGAGACATATTGTAAAGTAAATGCTGTGGCCAATGCTTACGTTTATGTCTCAGAAAACATATTTTCCAGTTGTTAAGTAAATCAAATGTCTAAATGATGAATTCTGTAACCATGATGCATTAGTACCATTTCCCATGATGCACCTGGCCTGCAAAAAATACTATAAGGGTTGTGCAGGTTATGACAATCTCTAGCAGTGGGAAGCTGTTCTGAACTTCTTTCCATGGCCTTGCAATGGCTGTTTCATGCCTCGTTTAGAGTCTCCAGCAAGTACATTCTGGATGTATTTCCCCCCAAAGAAATACTGGCTCTCTGCACACTAGCACTGTACAAGATAGGTAAACTTTAGTGGACAGTTACAATTTGAGAAAAAATAAATGAGCATGAATGTACCAATGAATGAACAGTAGAACAAGAAGTGATCTGCTTGTCAGACTCCTTAAATCTCTACATGAAACAAAGATAGTATATTATTTCTAGGATTCATTGGTAAAAGTGAATTTCTCTTTTTCCCTATGCATAATTATGTCTTTCAGGGTGGATCTTCATGCTGTTATGAAACCTATAAACATTTGCTTTGCTAAGTCATCTTATTTACATGCAATATTTAGGGATTCTTTCATTATTAGGAAACATGTATGAAGAAAATCTTCACTGGAAAGTCCCCATCTGCTCATTTTATTTCATCTAGTGTTAAGATTTTTCTGTTGCAACAATCTGTTCCTTAGAAGCCACATAGTCTTATGAATGACACAGAAATACCACTTGCAACTTCAGGCCTGTTCCTCAAGTATACTTGACTTTGCTATCACTTCATTTATTCAATTTATGATTATTTTAATGACTTTCAAATAGAGCTTCAAATTAAGGTTGTGGGTCAGTACAAAGAAGGTAAAATTGTTTCCTGAAAAGCAATGTATGTACATTTGATGTCTAACAAGAAAACAAGTTATTTCTATGAGGAGCAAATAGTGATCTAATGTTTGGCAACATTCCAATTCTTTTTTGTCTATTACATTGATCTACTCATGTACTGGTATCACTTCAGACTCATTGGATCTTCTCTAGTATGCTTTTACCTGTGAATCCTCCCTCTGATAGATTTATTATATTCTAATGGTGGATTTCTGAGTCTTTGCCATTGGCCTGGCATTAGTATTGTTCCCTTTCTCTGGAGAAAATTGATTTCATGCCCAATACCTCTTACTGCTTTCATGCTACATTTGGAACATTTACTTGAAATCTTCAACTTGCTTTTAACTGTCTGAAAAAATTGACCTGGGTGATCTAAAAATATTTCTGTCTGCTTCAGACCTTCTTTGCCAACTTTCTTTTAAAAATCTGACCACATATTGACTGTCCTCTCTTAGCACTTCATAAAACACTTTGGGTAGAGAAATTCATTCCTATGCATTAGACATGTGTTTTAAAATTACATATCTTAAACCATGGGTGAGTTATCAAGTCAGTTGGGTATTCTATTTTTATTAAAATAAAGTCATGTTCACTCAAAACAGTGAATGATTTTATTAATTTTATCACTTTCTGATATAAAATGTATTTTCACTATCACTGTTGGTCTAAAGAGTCAGAAACAGTCAATCTGGGACCCCAGATGACCTGTAGACTGGCCAGTAATTACCTCTGCTTACTATCTCTCACTTCTGTTTCTTCCACAATCTTACATGTTTCTGATATCAACAATTGTTCCACATTTTGTATTACCTTTAGACCGAAACTTAAAATTTCAATTACTTTAGGGAAATACACACTTTAAACCTTATAGGTTAAAAAATAAGATCCAGAATGCTTACATAAGTTTCAAAGAAGTAATAATTTATTATTAAATAAGTTTGGTCCCAATATTGTCTTCTTACATAGACTTCATGGTTAAATGAAGAAAACAGGGGACCTGAAGAATGAGTGTGAAGACTCCACGAGCAAAGTTACTATTGAAAAACACAGGAAAAGAAACAGTGAGCCTTGAGCATATACTGGGTGTTGATGATTGTACTAAGGTAGGGGCACAGTAAGTGTGGAAGTGATCTGGTGTTGTATGAGAAACATCATGCCCTTCCTTCATCTTTAACACCCATTTGGAGATATATGCAACCTCACAAGTCTTTCTGAAGTGAAATATTACCGAGGCTGTATTTAGTTGGTAGGCCAGTATGTTTGGATTCCATCGAAATGAGCTATTATTGATGTACTTTTCACCTAAGAGTTTCTATGTTGAATAATGAAAAATCAATAAACTCATTACCAAACAACTCATTACCAAGTCATTACCAAACCAGGCACATTAGTGCTTGGGGAAATATCTAGCAGTATTTTGCAGTGCCTAAACATACGAGAGATATTTATTGGATAAATAAATAAATGTTTAATCTAGGTTCAGTGGCTCATGCCTGAAGTAGGAGTTTCTCAGGAGAGTTAGGTCATGGTGGTTTATGACTGAGGTCAGCCTTAGCAAAGAAGTTCATGAAGCTTCATTTCTACCAATAAAATCGCAGATACATTTGTCTAATATAGCTTTTCTAGTTATATAGAGGCATAAATACAAGGCTAGTCATAGAGATAACTTGGGAATAATGTGAGACTCTATTCAAAAAAATAACAAAGGTTCCACAGCTAGCATTATACTAAATGGCAAAAAGTTAAAACCATTTCCTCTAAAATCTGGAACAAAACAAGGATTTCTGCTGTCTCCATTTCTCTTCAGTATAGTATTAGAATTCCTAGCCTGAGCAATAAAGCAAGAAGCAAATAAAGGAGATCCAAATAGGGAAAGATGAAGTAAAACTCTCTCTTTTCAGATGGTACGATTCTGTATTTAAGGAACCCTACAGACTCTACTCTCAAGTTACTTGATCTGATAGGAAACTTTGGCAAAGTAGCACAGAATAAAATTAGCCCTTAAAAAAATCAATGGCTTTCCTGTATGCCAACAATGAGAAGAGTGAGGCTGAAATCAGGAAAGTAATTCCCTTGGCAATAACCTCAGGAAAAAAAAATACTGGCCGGGTACGGTGACTCACAACTGTATGCCTAGCTACTCAGGAGGCTGAGATCTGAGGATTTTGGTTCAAAGCCAGCCTGAGCACTAAGGTTTATGAGATTCTTATCTCCATTAACCACCAGAAAACCAGAAGTGGTGCAGTGGCTCAAGGGATAGGGTGGTAGCCTTGAGCTGAAGAGCCCAGGGACAGTGCCCAGCCCAGAGTTCAAGTCCCAGGACGAAAAACAACAACAGCAGCAACAACAACAACAAAACAACTTAGGAATTAACTTAACCAAGGAAATAAAGGGTCTCTATGATGAAAACTTTAAAAACCCGAAAAAGGAAATTAAAGCAGAACTAAGGAAATAGAAAATCCTCCCAAGCTTCTGGATTGGGAAGATTATCATCGTGAAAATGACAATCCTGCCAAGGGCTATCTACAAATTCAATGTAATACCCATCAATATTCCAGTGTAATTCTTTAATGAAATAGAGGAAGCAATCCAAAAATTCATATGGAACAATAAAAGACTCCCATATAGCAAAAACAATTCTTAGCAGAAAGAACAGCACAGGAGGAATATTAATACAAAACTTCAGAGTCTATTACATAGCTATAGTAATAAAAACAGCTTGGTACTAGTACAAAAAAAGGCCTGAGGACCAATGGAATAGAACCAAAGACCCAGACAGCCTCTTCAACAAATGATGCTGGCAGAATTGGTTAAATACCTGTAAAATGATAAGTTGGATCCTTATATGTCACCCTGCACCAGAATTAATTCCAAATGGATCAAAGACCTTGAGGTAAAAGTAAATACCATGAGAACATTACAGGAAGGAATAGAAGATACACGAGGTCTCCCTGGCACAGATCAAAACTTTCTTAGTAAAGACCCAGAAACACAACAAATTTTTTAAAAAGTTCAGACAAATGGAACTGCATTAAACTGTGGAGCTTTTGTATGGCAAATGACATAGCTAGCAAGTTAAATAGGAAGCCTACAGAGTGGGAGAAGATCTTCAGTACCCATACAACAGACAAGGGTTTTATATCTAAAATAAACCTACAGCTCAAAAAATTGAACTCAGAAAATTGAATCTCTCAATAATAAGCTTTCAAAGAAATAACCATCCCATTAAAAGGTGGGTTAAAGACATAAAGAGAGACCTCTCTGAAGAGGAAGTAAAAATGGCCAACAGACACATGAAGAAATGCTCGACATCTCTGGCCATAAAAGAAATGAAAATCAAAACAACTTTTGATATTCTGCCTAACTTCAGTTAGAATGGTCACGATCAAGAAATCTAATAACAGCAGATGCTGTCAGGGATGTGGCTAGAAGGGATTGCTACTACACTGTTGGTGGGAGTGTAAACTTGTTCATCCACTCTGGAAAGCAGTATGGTGGTGATTCCTTCTCCTTCTCCTAGGCATTTACTCAAATATCCAGAAACAAAGCCATACTAACCCTACCAGCACAACCATGTTCATTGCAGCACTGTTCATCATAGCTAAGATATGGAACCAAACAGATGCCCCTCACTAGACAAATGGATCATGAAGATGTAGTATATTTACACCAATGTTGCCATCAGAATGACATGGTACCATTCATAAGGAAATGGAAAGACTTGGAAAAATCACATCAAGTGAAGTAAGCCAGACTCAAAGGAACATAGGCACCAGGGGTTCCCTTATTTGTAATAATTAGTTACGCATCTAGGAATCTCCTAGCAGAGGATTACAATAGCTCAAAAGGTAGGTACATATGGCCATATATGATGAGACTAAGCAAAATGATCTCTAGGATATGGAACAGAGGTTTATCTTTGTGCTGGGTGCAGTGCCTTACCCCTACAATCCTCAGTAGGCTGAGATCTGAGGATCATGGTTCACAGCCAGCCCAGGAAAGTAAAGAATGTGAGACTCATCTCCAACTAATCTCTAGAAAACAGGAAGTGGGGATGTGGCTCAAGGGTTAGAGTGGGGACAGCGCCCAGTCCCAGAGTTCAAGCCCCATGACCCACATACACAAAACAGAGGTTTATCTTTGTGATTGTAAGATGTAAAATGTGAAGTTATTTCTTTTCTCTTTTTTTTTACACCCTATGGTTTATAGCATGTTGTTACTTCATCTGATTTTGTCACCTGGTATATAGTATATATGTTTATTTGAAATAGGGAAGGGAAGGGGAAAAACAACATGATTGGTAGGGGTGGGGGGAGAGAAATGGGGAGAAAAACATGAGAAGTGATATCAGTGTTCAAGAAGTAATGTACCCACTACCTGACGAATGTAACTGTAGCCCCTCTATGCATCATCCTGACAATAAAGTACAATTAAAAAAATCAGATTGGAAAAAAATATGCGCTTAGTTTTACTCCTTTAAAACAAACTTTCATGATTATTTTGCCTGGATTTGTATATTGCAGCTAGATTATGATAGATGTTTTCTCAAAAAAGCAATACGAGCAAATTGAACCAGGAGATTATTTCTGATTTATTCTTTATCTATAAATAATAGGATTTCATAGAAGTCATCAGAAGTTTGGCTCCCAAGGGCAAAATCTTTCATGGTGAAGTGTGATTTTTGACAAGAGCTTTGATTTTCAGGTTTTCATTCCAATAAAACAAAACTATTGTTGCTTTTAGCTGAATTCATTTTGAAAAAAAAATCAATTGAAAGAGTAACTTAAAAATTATTGTAGTTTGTGTCATTTTTGAAAATCATCAAGGTCCATTTTTGTGAGTTTTCAAACTCAGTGTCTGGAAAGGAGTATAACTCATCTAAGCATCCAGTCACTTCTTGACATGAAGATTGTGTAATAACATTTATCCTTTCCAAAAAAAACTTGACACTGGTATACTTGGTTAAAATAATATGATTATTTTTTGTGGCCCGGTCTTTTTGTTTAGCTTTGTTTCATTATTTTATGAGTGGATTGTGAATACTCCAAACTCACCAAGTATTCAGTTAGGCCAAGTTTGCCTTTTCTGCCATTTTTTTTGGCATACTATTTGAGAAATAGAACATAACTTACATTCCTATCAAACTTTTGATTAATTGCACAAGCCTTGTGCATCGACTTCACGGCTTGTTACAATGTGCCAGTGTCACTAGTGTCACTTAACATCATGGCAGCCATCACTTCAGCTGGAGAAGGACACAGACGGTCAGCTAATTTCTTCCAGGTGGGACTCTGTATTGTTATTGCATAGTCTAATGAGTTTCTTACTGCAACTTAAGACAAGCCACAGAAAGCTTGGTGTCTCCTTCTGTTCAGAAGGGTCACCTCAAACTATCTAGAGCATTTTATAGTTACAAAGAACCTCACACCAGGGGACATTATAAATATTATGGAATAATTAACCTACGCTGTTAGGTTAATGCCTGGGCTTTTTTGGGGGGTGGAAGGAATAGTCTCCCTATTATCTTTAATAATAGGGATTGGTAGGAGTGAGTGCTTGGTTATGAGGTATAGTGGTTCAAGTCATGGACCCTGAAACCATGTTATTACATGAAAATACTGGCTTGAACTTAATTCAGAAAATGTGTGCTGTCTTTAAGGTTTCATTTTCTTATCTGTTAAACAAAGATCATAATGGTGAAAAGGCAATCTAATCATGAGGGTTAAATGATAAATCCATAAGCATTCCCTTAATGGGAAACTTAATGACACATAAATTGTTCAGGAAGTATTTTCTTTTGTGAGATACAACTGAACCAAGGAATAGTCTTGTATAATTCTAGTTCTGTTTTCGGAAGGTTTGTTTTCTTCTATTTCAGAAACCAAGAATTGCACTTTGTAAACAATCTGCATAAAATCAAAGAACATTTCTACTGAAAATTGTCAGAAATATAATGGATTGGATATTAGACAAGACTGTTGAGATTAAAGAATGAAACAGGATACAAATTTCTCTATTCCCAAATTTTCTCAGAACTTTTTTTCTCCATGTGCAGTAATTTTTTGCCTTGAGTTAAGGACATAAACTTGTGTTAGAATTTGTGAAATGGACAGTTGGAAAAAATACAGAAAAGCAGATATTTGTTATCAAATAATTTTGATGACTATTTTTAAAACCATTTCAATTTTAAGAATTCAAGAGTAATCGATTCTTAAAAAATGAGATTCTTATTTAAAAAAGATGTAGGAAAACTCTAGGTATTGTTTAATTATTAAATTTAATCAAACCAGCTTTGCAAGTTTGTTATGATTCTCTTATCATTTGGGTTTTTTTGGGTACCTGACATTTCTACCTTACCTGTGATCTTTTGAGAAGAACTTGAGTAGCAATTGATATCTTTAGAACTTGATTTTATATTTCAGGGATTTTTTAAAAAAAATAATAGGGCTTCTTCTTAAAAAGAAAAGACAGGCCGTGAGTTTGGCCTAGTGGTAGCTGCTTGCCTAGCATGCACGAAGACCTGGGTTTGATTCCTTGGTACCACATACATAGCAAAAGCTGGAAGTGGTTCTGTGGCTCAAGAAGTAGAGCTCTAGCCTTGAGAAAGTCCAAGGACAGTGCTCAGGCCCTGAGCTCAAGCCCAGGACTGACCAAAAAAACAAAGAAAAGACATAGGCTATTAATTCTCTTCTCAGTTATATTTGTCAAGCATATTATCCATTATTTCCTTGTTTCATTTGAATCCTCAGATGAGAGAATAGAAGCAATGCCCTTTTAAGGATAGGGTCACTGAATTTTCCTCCAAAGATCCATTTGTCATTAGACTTTTGAAGTGGTCAGATGAATTCACCCTTACAGCCATCTTGATCTAAATGACTTGATTGCACCTGAGTAACCCTCGTCTCTTTTTTTTTTAAGCGCAATTTTCTCAGCATACTAAAAACAGATTAAGCCATTAGATTGGTACTTGGAAGTTTATAATCAAACTAGGAGAAGGACCAGAAATAGGCCTAACCTTTTGATACTTGCTTTAGATAAACAAAAAGTGAATTTTGGCTTGAATGCAGTCATCTGTAGCCTCACTGGTACATATTCCCCTATTTCTGACCCATATTGTGGTGATTTACTGGCCTTGCTTATGCTTAGGACCAAAGTTTGTCAGTAAGTTACTCCCAACAAATTGTAGGCTGAAATTGTGGGTTTTTCTGCTTCTTCCTTTGGTCTCAACACAGCATTCTTTAGGGATTATGGATGTCATTCATGTCTTTATGGTGATAGTTTTAGTTTACTATTATTTTTAAATTCCTAACAAATTCTAGTTCCGAGGGATATAGAAAGTATTAGTTTCACTGGAAACAAAATTATTATCAGTCAATACATAAATGAACTGCTGTCTTAGAAATATTTAGCAAACAATTGTCCTGTGCTTTAGCACCTCTACACAGCCAATTCAAAGTTAAAAACCAGCAATAACAATGCCAGGTGTAGTGACTCACACCTGTATTTCTCATTTCGAAATAGGACTGCAGTTCAAAGCCAGCTAAAGGAAATTTATCTAAACTTTACCTCAAAAACTATGGGTTTGATTCCTTGGTACCACACACACATAAAAAGCTGGATGTGGTGCTGTGGCTCAAGGATGCAATGCTAGCCAAGAGAAAGCCCACGGATAGTGCCCAGGCTCTGAGTTCAAGCACCGGGACTGACAAAACAAAATGGAGTCCTGCAAAATACCCCAAACAAACAAAAACAAGCCCGTAAGCTGGAAGAAAGATAGCCTCTTCAACAAATTATTCTAGTGAAACTAGATAACCACATGCAGAAAATTGAAAATAGGTCTTAATATTTTCACTTGCATGAATTCAAAATGGATTAAAAACCTCAGAATAAGGACCAGCAACTATTACAGGAAAAAACAAGGGAAACATTGTGACTCCTAGGTACAAGTAAATTATGAAGCTTTCTGTATTAAAGTAAAAACTCTGCAAGGCCAAGGGCATAGCCAATAAGCTAAGAAGCCTACTGAATAGGAGAATTTATTTTCCTGTTTTTGGTTTTGTTGTATTTATAAATTATATTTGTTGACTCTAGCTGCATTTGCATGATAGTGGTTGGCACTTTAATGAATGGAGCCTGGAAAACTGTCTCTGAGTTTCAACACAATGAATAGCTAGTTAAGGTTGGCTTACTATTTCTAACATTCAATGTCAGCAAATGGAGACGGGCCTTTCACTGGGGAGGGAAACCACAGAGGCGTTTAACCCAGCTCTCATATTCTAAAGAGAGTTCACGCAGAGGCTTTTAATTTTATGCCTGAATGGCACCAAAGAAGGGCATCCAGAGGATCAAATAAAAATGTTTCATCCCACAACCTTAATTGTTAACCATAATTATTCAAATATACAAGAGTTCAAGAACGGTTAAAGGACATTTTTGGGGTTTTTTTTGTAAGTATTTTGAGGCTCTCAGTAATAAAAGCTGCCTATAGCTGAAATCATTTTTCCTTTTATTCTTTTGCCTGTCCCTGACACTTTATTGATATATAAATGGCAAACCTAAATTGTATATATTCAGATTTACAATGTGATGCTTAGATATAAGAATATGTTGTGAAATGATCACCACAACCAACCACTGTCACAGAGTGAAAGAAAAAGTGCTGAATAAGCTCCCTCAGCCCTCTTTGATAAGAGCACCACTTCCAGTTCAGGATTTCCCTACCGCCAGGACCTAATCATTGTCCAGTGATCCCACCACTTTCCAATATCATTGCAGTAGGGATTATGTTTCAATGTGGAAATTTTGGAAAGACACAAACATTCAGAACATAGCAGACCATTTTCCAAATGGGATTATTTCATTTAAGTCTGATTTCCTTCTATATGTCTAAATGTTACCTCTTCATAGATACATACTCTGTAGGCTATCTCTATACTCTTACTTACCAGTTCCTTTGTTCTGAAGGAGCATTTTAGTGTGATGAAATCATTTATTTTTCACATTTTTGTCCATGTGTTTGTGATCTTACTCTAAAAATTATCCTGTGGATTGTTTCCTAGTACTTCAACATTTCAGGTCAATTCTTCTAAATCATTCATGTATTTTATTTGATGTTTATATGTGATATAAGGTAGTAGTTTATATTACTCTTTTCTAAATTCATGTGTGCAGTTTTCCCTACACCTTATGCACCAAACACCTTTGTGTTTGTTCTTGATTTCCATGGTTTTTGATATATGGAAGTTTTATTTCTTCTTCCTTCTTCCTTCCCCCTTCTTCCTTCTTTCTCCTTCCTCCTTCTTCCTCTTCCTCCTTCCTCTTCCTCCTCCTCCTCCTCCTCCTTCTTCTTCTCCTTCTCCTCCTCCTCCTCCTCCTTCTTCTCCTTCTTTTCCTTCTTCTCCTTCTTCTCCTTCTCCTTTTTCTCCTTCTTCTCCTTCTTCCTTCTTCTTTTGTGGGTCATGGGGCTTGAACTTGGCCTGGGCACTGTCCTTGAGTTCTTCAGCTCAAGGCTACTGCTCTACCCCTGGGCCTGGGTGTTGTCCCTGAGCTCTTCAGACCAAGGCTATCACCCTACCCTTAAGCCAAGCCCCACTTCCCATTTTCTAGGGGTTAGTTGGAGATAAGAGTCTCAGGTCCTTTTGTGCCCTGGCTGACTTTGAACCTTGGTCCTCAGATCTCAGCCTCCTGAGCAGCCAGGATTACAGGTGTGAGCCACCACACCTGGCAGAAGTTTTACTTCTTAATTAATTGTATTACTATTTTATTTTGAGGATATTTAAATGGGGTATTTAATTTCATTTTTGTGAGTTCATTGTCAGATTGTTATAATGTGACCGAGCTCTATATATTGTTTTTTTTTCAAATGTGATAGCTTCACTAAATTTGATTATTAATTCTGACAGTGTTTTGGTGATATCTACATATTTCTCTTGAAAAAATCATGTCTTTTGCAAATAAAAAACATTACTTTTTTTCTTTTAAAGTTTTTCAAGCTTTATTGCTCTGGCTGGGACTTGTAGTAACATTAAATGGAAGTTAGGAGACTAGATGTCCTTGTCCTTGATCTAGAAGATATGTTTTCAGTTTTTCATCATGACCATGGCATATTATGTATGGCTTCCCCTATGTGGCTTTGACATTACTGAGGATTCATATTATTCATTGAGTGTGTTTATCATGAAAAGAGGCATCTACAATTATAATAGGATCATTTTTTAAAAAATCATCCACTGTTAACAAAGTATAACTTATTTATTAATTTTATTATGTTGGCTTATGCTTTCATTCCAGGGATAAACACCTATATAATACTTTTAATGTAGTATGGAATTTGGTTTTCTAGTGTTTGGTGGGAGATTTTTGAATGTATATATTCATAAAGACTATTGGCCTTTAGGTTTCCGTATTTTTAGTGTCCCTTTCTAGCTTTAGTATCAGAGTAATGCTGAACTCATAGAATGCACTCGGACATTTAAAGTTACTATTCCTAAGTGAGGACTTACTATTGCAATGCTACTAATTTGTCAGTTTTGTAGTTCCTTTCTTCCTCTCTTGCTACTTTCCTTTATGATTTGATGATTTTGTTTTTCTGTCATGTCAGATTGCCCTTTTTATCTAGCTACTTATAGGGGCTTCAATAACACATCTTATTAAACATGATATTTTAAGTAGATAACTATTTCATGTTGAGAATGGATTAGATCTGGCAGCCTGAGTCTGCTACTAGAGTTTTGTTCAAAACTGAAGTTGAGTGATCACTTCACTTTCCTTCAATTACATAGCAGGTATCCTTCTCCAAGCTTAACTGCCTGTATCTGAGGATAAGTCTTCATAGACAGCTTGAAACTGCCCCTTTTTTTCTTCTTACAGCAGTTACTTCACTTGTCATCTCTTCTATTATTCCTTGGTTTTTATGAAGGTGTTTTTGTCATATCCATCAATAGTTGTCAATTTGATGTTTCTACTGAGAGGAGCATTTTACCATCTTCTTATCAATCTTGAAAATTCTAGTACTCTTAATTTAGAAGAGTCCAGAAAGTAGAGATTCTGAATTAGAAAAAAGAAATGGGTTTCTTCTTAACCTAAATGGTCAGAAAAGTATCAATTCATAAATGAGAGTGAAATGCAAAAAGCAGTGTGCTGTAGTGAACATGTAAACTTGTGAAACATTTTCTTTATTCTTGTTTGATAAGCTTACTGTTCATTTCCATTAATCTCAATGGACTAGAATTCCAAGTGGTTTAAAATATGAAAAATCAAGAATTAGTAATGCATCAAGGTGTTTGTTTTGCTTCTGGATTATTATAAAATAGATTTTCAGTGAGTGAGGAGATCAGGTGAAAGTGTTAGTATCATGTAGAAACATAGCAGTACGAGGATCCAATTGTGTGTGTGTGTGTGTGTGTGTGTGTGTGTGTGTCTGTGTGTGCGTGTGGTATAGAGAGAGGAATAATATAGTGATCATTTAAATTATATATATTTCCTTATTCAATAACTAATAAAATAGTTTGACAAAACGTTCTCCTTTGCTTATTGTTTCTGTATATCTGCCTGGTATGAAATGTTTTTGTTTTTTGCTTTGTTTACAATATAAGAACCATAATTTAAAAAGTAGATGCTTATATTTCAATTCCTAGTAGTACTGAGTTTTAATTACTTATGTAGATTTTAACAGACTTGTTCTTCATCTCCTATATTCCTGTACTTTCTTTTAGTGAAAGTCAATGGAACAGGCTAAGAAACAAATACTAATTTTTTTACAAATACTAATTTTAATGCTAAACTCAAGGAGTCACAAAATTACAATATGGAATTTTAGAAGATAATGTAGAAACAGATTGAGATGTCTCTCTGTCATTGATTATCAAAGTTCGACATCTAAGGAAATAAGTTCACATTTATACTCACATGTACACCCTCTACTAACAAACTTCCTCAATGCTCATAGCTTCTGTATGCATCTATGAAATCAAATATACCATTTGTGTCTACTCTACAACTCAGATATTTGTTTCTGCTTTTCTTCTATATAAAAACAGCAATATTAGTGCTATCTGGGAAAACTGAAGCCCTGTATCAGAGTTCCTAGGAATCCTATTGAGTCACAGTTCCCTTTTTACTTAGAGACAATTAACGTCTATCCACTTACCTTCAAGGATTATTTTTGCTTTGATCAGAAAAAGTTAACATTTACAAAATCACTGTAACAGGAGTGATGATTGCCAACTTGATTCTAGACCCTGGTTTTGAGAGTTCTCTGTAGACTGCAGGAAAAGCCTTTTCTGACAATTAGTGTAAGCTATTGTGGGAAGTATGAAATTGACTTAAGATGAATGAGATAGGTGGCCTGAGTACATTTCTGAAATGTGTCATTTTTTGTGGAAGGAATGATTCACTGCGGTAATACATATATTATTGTATCCTTTATTCTCTTAAATCTTTTAAAGCATAATAAAGAAATGCTCATTATGAAGATTCCAAAGTTTATGACTTCCATTTGGGACTAAATTTTAATATATATTTGAATAAATTTTTGAATATGCTTAGCAGTAAGTTTAAGAAGGCAATGATGGCAATATTTATAAAGAAAACCCACTAGAATACATACACTATGATTATTTTTCCTAAAAGAATTGTAGAAATATCAGCATATATCCATCAAGATGTAGCTGATGTTTGATTCTCCACAAGACATTTATTGGCTCTAATTAGGAGACATCTAATCAGGTTGGATAGATATTTCTTGAAATGATGCATGGTATGCAATGCATGCTTTCATTGTGCTTCCTACCATTATGGAATAACGCGTCTTATTTGGAAATACAGTGAGCATTTCGGTTAAGTCGTGCTCAGACAGCTTATGTAATAACATCCACATTTTGTGAATCATTTCAGATTTCAGAGAGCTATGCCTTCCTACCAAGAGAAGCGGTGACACGGTTTCTAATGAGCTGCTCAGAGTGCCAGAAAAGAATGCATTTAAACCCAGATGGAACAGATCATAAAGGTACCTTCAGTGTCACATAGTGAGACTTAAAGTAATTTTATCCATAATGGCAATTTATATCACACACTTCAGAAAAATGTGGTACATTGAGACAGTTCAACAAGTCAAATCATCTCATTTATTCAAGTAAGATTCAGTAAATTTTGAATATCCACTTTCAAAGCAATTCAGAACTCATTCTTCAGAGATGGTTTCTACTCTGGCAAATAACTTTTTTTCATATAATATTGTACTAATTTTCATGAATGTTTCATAGTGTTTTAGGTATCCTCAACAAGGAAAGTGATCTCTATTAATGTCTTTCAAGAGTACCAGTTTCTTAATTCTAGAAATCATAGACAATGTAGAGTTCCTGTATGACAAAAGTTAAATGAAATTACAATTTTTTAAAATTTTTTATTATTGAAGTAATGTATAGAGCGGTTACAGTTACATTTGCCAGGCAGTAGGTGTATCACTTCTCACACATTGATACCCCTTCTCATGTTCTTGTCCCCATTTCTTTCTTCCAGCCCCTCCCAATCATCTTGTTTTCTTCCCTTCTCTTTCCTATTTTGAATTAACAAATAAATGTATATACAATATACCAGATAACAAAGTCAGATACAGTAACAATATGTTACAATTTGACTTTAGTTTTCTTTCATTAAAACATCTAAATTAGTTTCCTAAATACAAATTTACTGTAAGTAAATTAAACTTAGAGATAATCTAAATTAGTATATTGCCATGTGATGGAAAATGAATATTCTGGTCAATAAATGAAAAAGAAAAAATTTCCCATGGCACATAAAATATGTATAGAAATAAATTGTGTAGCAAAGGATAAATATGTAAATACATGTTCAAAAGGTTATTAGTTTCACTTATTGTCATTTAGGATATTTAAATGTTCTTCTGCAGTTAGAAGTAACTTCTTCATCCATATTGTGAATTTGGGTCAACATATATCTGTAAGTACTTTCCAGGTACCTTTCCTGTAGTCCATCTAGAATGCTACTATGCTTTTACACTCTTAGAGTTTGACACCTAGGACGGTATTGAAGTTACAGGTGCATTGCCATATCACTAGTGTCATGTGTCTACCCTGTTTCGTTGCAGACAATGGGAAACCTACTTTGGTGACCAGCATGATTGATTACAATATGCCCATTACCATGGCCTACATGAAGCACATGAAGCTGCAGCTCCTCAACTCACAGCAAGATGAGGTAAAGGGAAGGCATCTCTGCTCCAGCTACTCACATGTCTCAGTGAAGTTTGATAACCATGGCTGTTGAATTCAACATGATGACCTGTTAAAGACAGCAGATTGTAATTTTTTTCTATTAGGCCTCTTTATTCTTTTAAGGTGTTAATGTTTACTGAAATTAATTAGAAGATCTAGAGAGACTACAGTTGCTTTTACAGTCATAACTACATCCAAGCATCTCATTATGTTTTGGAAAATTCATTTTAACCCACTTTTGACAAGAATTTCTAAGAATGCTAGGTAACATCTTGACAAATACGCTTCTTAAATCTTTTTTCTTTTTAATTGTCGGGGTTATGTATAAAGGGGTTACAGTTACATTTGTCAGGTCAGGTAGTAGGTATACTACTTCTCACACATGGATACCCCTTCTCAAGTTTTTATCCCCCTTTCCCTCCCTTGACCCCTTCCAATCACTTTGTTCCACCCTTCCTTTCCCTATTTCAAATAAATACACACATATGCAATATACCAGGTAACAAAGTCAGAAACAATAACCACATGAGATTAACCATAAGGGGGAAAAAGACAAAAGAAAACAACATAGTAATTTTAATAAAAAAGATGTCACTTGGATTACACCAATAGAACATAATGGGCAGAAAATTAATTACTGGATGCACAGTCCCTGGTTTAATCCATCTGTCTTAGTATTTATCATAGAGGGGGTGGAATTTTTTTATTATTAAGAAAGTTTCCTAACTTGGACCACTATTGAGCTGATCTTGGTAAAAGTCCAAGGGAGGAAAATCTTTAGCCAAAATGTCCATAGTAAATAAGCAACTAAGGAAATTTAAGTGTGAAGGCTATTTTATCTGACTCAAAACAATCAATTTACTAGGTATCAACCAAATATTTTCTCTGTCATTCATATATATTTTTAAAGTTCTTAAATTCAAGTTATTTCATATATTTGTTAGTTTTTCTCCATTTCCTATAAAAGTAAGGTTATTCTTCTAATTAGAGGTGTTTTGAAATATCAAATTTATTATATTTAATTTGTGTAGAAAGAATCTCACTGTACTTTTATGTTTTGGATACATGTGCAGATTTATTTAACAGTCTTTATAATTCTAGTTGCTTTTCTCCTGGAATATATAGGCCTAGTTAATATTCTGCAAATTATGCCACAGTACTAATATGCAACATAAAATAAGCAAATCTTTGCATTGGTGAGTCCCGTTTGTAATCCTAGCTTACTCAGGTGGCTAAGAACTGAGAATCACAGGTTAAAGCCAGCCTAGGCAAGACAGTCTTTGAGATGCTCGTCACCATTAAACACCAAACGTGTAAGTTTCAATACATAACTTCCATAATGCTATGTTTAAATGGCAAACACTGGAAAAAAGTTCTTTCAAGAAAATACTTGTTTTGTTTTGTTTTCTTTTAAATGAGGAGGAGCAAGAACTGTGGTACTTGGTTTTAATTGTCATGTGATTTTAATCACTTAGATGTAACTTCCAATTGAACAATGTGACAAATTCTTTTCTTGATATTCCTGTAGGAAAAAAATGTAGATGCTCTAAAGATGATCATGAATGAAGTTACAATTGGATATGTAACCAACCAACCAACCAAGTTTTCTGATTATTTAACCTTTAGAAAAATTCTATAGGTTTTTCTCAAGTCAAATTACATCATCTCCCTGTTGACATATATATATTATATAAACTTTGATATCTTTTAAAAGTAATTTAACTAATTAATACTTAGAATATTATAGGATGAATTACATGCCATTATTTGAACTAAAGCTGATTATCAGTATGTGATAATTCAGTAAGAACTGGGAAAAGCAAATTAGATTTCATAGATAATGAAGGTAAAATATTTAAAATGATCATCGTCATTAAGCTGTTCATGATAATAAATATGTTAAAATGAAACATTTTAAAGTACAAAATAGTATAGCATTACATTTGATTACATGGCATTTTAATCCCTTGCTCAGATTTCTTTGAAAGCATACTGATGAGAGTATGTTTTTGTGATGATAAATGCATATGGATTATTTGTAATGTGCTAGAGAAGTTTACTCAACCACTTAGCAAAATGAAGGCTGTGACTTGAGTCTTTGAATTTAGCTCTTGTTTAAACTTACACAAATTCTCAGCTACATTCATGCTGTACACCTAATTCTATTGTCTCTCATATAGTTAGCTAGCTGTAGAACACAATTACTTTAGAAATACAGATTGGTTAGCTTTACTATTCTACTGTAAATATGATTGTTTATTTGTATAGTATTTACAAGTGTAAACACATCAAATACTAGCATCTATTACATATAATTTATACAATACATAATTTATTATCTACTTATATATTCTACATAAAATATTAGTTTTATTGTGGTTGATATTCACCTAACATTATTCTAGATACTCCATAATATATTCTCTCAATCCATACAGTAGGCAGTGATACAATTTCTGTTCTATAGATGAGCAAGAAAAAGCCCAGGAAAGGCTTGGTAACTTGCTTATGCTAACTGTGTCAATAAGCTGTTTCTGTGAAATACCTGAAATAATGTAAAGGGGAAAAGGACTTATTCTGGGTCACACTTTTGAATCTTCCATCTGTTGTCATTCGACTCCATCGTTATGGAGTATGAAACATCATGGATTGGAAGTGTATGGTGCAACAAAGAGGTCCACTGCCTAGAAAGAGGGAAGAAGAGATAGGAAGGGTCTGAGGACAAGGTGTACCCCTCAAAGGCATGCTCCCATTGTCTGTTCCTCCAGTAAGCACCCAACTTCAGATAAGCCATTCTGCTGTGAAGTTATTCAAGGACTGATCTATACATAAAGTTAATGGCATCATGAGTCAGCAGATGGGGGCCAAAACATTAAAACCTTTTATCTAAACTATAATAGTAATACATCCAACAAGGGACAGAGCATGGATGCAGGAAGCCTGGCTCTTGAGTATATCCTCAAAATGACTATGATATTATCCATACTGTGTGTGGTATATATGTTGGGTAGCTATATTATATATACATATATATTATACACATATATTGGATTCTTCAAATTATTTTAGTGTGCATATTTGTTTCAGATACTTCAGATTCAATTAAAATAGGGAAATCAATGTCACTAAGGGATAGACCATTGTGCCAGGAGAATTGTGTCTGAATGACTGTCCTGAGGTCTGCCAAGGTCACATTTCCTTGATAAATGAAAAAGAAGGGGAAAAAAAAGAGCTGACACTACTCAGTAAACATAGATACAGCAGGTCTTTGGTAAAGGAAATCATCAAAAGTCATCTGAGTCTGACCTGTAGATGGAAATATTAATTCATTAGTCTGTGAAAGCATTCTTCTCAGATGACTGTGGCAGTTTCTTTGCTGACGACCTGTCATTTTCTGAAAGCAACGAATTTCCTAGCCACCTGCTGGTGATTTGTATCTGAAATCCTAGGTATGTGGGGGGCTGAGATCAGGAGACTAATAGTCCTAAGCCAGCCTGGGCCAAAACATCCATGAGACTCTGTTTCAACGTGGGAATGGTGCCGAGCTCCTGCTCTCCCCTCCATGAATGGAAAACTGAAAATATGAGGATCAGGTTCCAGAAGCAGCCCTAGCAAGAAGTGATATGCTTTCTTAAAAATAATCAGGGGCGGGGCCGGGAGTTTGGCCTAGTGGTAGAGTGCTTGCCTAGCATGCACGAAGACCTGGGTTCGATTCCTCGGTACCACATGCATAGAAAAAAAAAAGCTGGAAGTGGTGCTGAGGCTCAAGTGGTAGAGCTCTAGCCTTGAGAAAGTTCAAGAACAGGGCTCAGGCCCTGAGCTCAAGCCCAGGAATAGCAAAAAAAAAAAATAATAACCAGGGGCTAAAAGAATCAGGACTGTGGTGAGTTGGTAGAGTGATAGAGAACCTGCCCAGTAAGTGTGAAGTCAAACACCACTACCATGATTTTTTAAAAAGCATTTTCCTCGTTCTTGAGGATTTTTTTGTATATTTTGGTTTTATGTATAGTGGTTGAGGTGATTCTATTTCTACTATGTATTCCAATTTATTAATTTCTAAAATAGTAAATCCCAGTTCGCATTTCAGCTGTGATTAGAAGTGGGTGAATGATTATTAAAGAATGGTGTTTGAGGGGCCAGGAGTTTGGCCTAGCGATAGAGTGCTTGCCTAGCATGCACGAAAACCCAGGTTCAATTCCTTGGTACCACATACATAGAAAAGCTAGAAATGGTGCTGTGGCTTAAGTGTTAGAGCACCAGCCTCGAGGAAAGCCCAAGACAGTCCTCATGTCCTAAGTTCAAACCCTAGGGCCAGCAGTATCAAAATCGTGTTTGCAACATGAAGAACTGCTAGTTATTATCTAAGTGTCAAACTGACAGATCAAACATTTTCAGAACTCAAAGCTCCTGATTTTGTTGAGACATTTAATTTTGCAGTGGTTCCTCAGAACTTGTAAATACATGTCATTTGCCTAAATCAATCCTCTAGAAGTTTGCCTCAATAAAATGACTATACAGTAAAGTATTTATTACTATTATTATTATTATCATTATTATTATTATTGGACAGCATCCCATAAATTGGCCATTTAGAAATCCAAGCTTTGCATGATTTAGATATTTTATGAATTGAACTTTAGCAAATAGATCTTGCACAATTTTTTTCTAGATTCTTCTTAGTTGTTGCAGCCCAATTTATATATTCTCTTCTGAGTTACATAGGGTGTAATAAAAAAAACAGCAGACTTGGAATCAAAATATGCTCATTTGCCTATAAGTAGACTCCTTAGTATTTCCCAATGAAAAATTTTAAGAAGGTTTTCTTTTTCTTAATGTATTCCTCAATTTTTGCTTATAATTCTTTGTCAGGTTATTTATCTTACAGTTAGAATGAGTAGTTTCCCTTCTGCCAAGTTTTAGACTGAATCTTTTAGGAGACATTTACAAAACCATCCATTCTTTTTATTATCCAGGCTAATTCCCAAACTATATTTTCCCTGAGCATAACTATTTTAGCTTTAAAATAATGTATGTCACTTCATCTATGTATGTGCTGTTTCTTTATTCACAACTGTTGGAATTCCTTGAAGGGAAAAAAGTATTATTGGTTATTTCAATTGATTATTAGTGTATTTCATATTTCATTGAGTTCTGTATGTCTTATTGAGTGAACATATAGGCAAAATCATCCTTCATTGAATGCATTTTGTTTTGAAATTACTTTCAGGATGAGAGTTCAATAGAAAGTGATGAGTTTGACATGAGTGATTCAACACGGATGTCTGCTGTGAACTCTGACCTCAGCTCCAATCTTGAGGAGAGAATACAAAGTCCCCAGACACTTCATGGCCAGCAAGACGGTAAGACTTTCCACTGGAAAAGTAAATAAACAAAATGAGTCCAAATCTATTAAAAGAATACCCAACTTCTAACTTCGTGTCAATTTTTTCAGTGTGTCTACAGTGATATTTTTTTTCTTTTGAGGACTTAGGGAACCTATTATATTGCTCTTAAATTCAGTTCCTTTTGTTCAAAACTAAACTAATGGTTTCATGTAAGTTTTAAAATGCAAATGTATCTGTTTTATTCCTCAAATTTGCTAGGTGTTATCGTAATGCTGTTTGGGTTCCTGTGATTTGATTTGTAGCTTTGGTTTCATAGGCCATTTGTGTGTGTGTGTGTGTGTGTGTGTGTGTGTGTGTGTGTATTTTCCATTGTGGGGCTTGAACTCTGGGCCTGGGCGCTGGCCCTTAGCTGTTCAGCTCAAGGCTAGCACTCTTCCACTTGAGCTACAGTGTCATTTTTGGTTTTCTGGTGGTTAATTAGAAATAAGAGTCTCACAGACTTTAGTGCCAGGGCTGGCTTTGAACTGTGGTCCTCAGATCTCAGCCTTCTGAGTAGCTAGAATTACAGGAGTGAGTCCCAGCATCAGGCTATTTTTTTTTTGATTGAAGAGTTTATCTCTGATTAAAACATTCGAGTGTTTTTCTTTTGTGACAAAATGCAGTAGATAGTAAGTGATGATCTTTACAGAGAGGTTTTGCTGCATGAACAGATATTTTGTTATAAATCTGAGCTGTTTGATGTAGCTAGAATGTAAGGAAATGTGACGTCTTATGCCCAAGTTTATTGATTTTTAGTCACTTGTGGAGAAGAAAACTGAGCACTACAGAGAAAGATACATGGTGGTTACAACCTGAAGGCCTGATATTTGCAAAAGTCTTTGGAAACTCTGTATGTTTTGCCTTTTTAATTTAAAAAAAAAAAACTATGTATAGAAAAAAATGTTTTATCTGGATAATTGTGGATTAAAAATAAAGGTTATAAATAGAAGGAAACTAACTAGTCAGTTATATTGAAAACTAATTCATTATTCCTATAATTGACCCATTTGCATGACGTTTTTCACTGGCTTGTTTTATGTCTACATCTGCAGATAGGGGAAAATAATCTTTGCTGCTTTCTCTGATGTTTATTATTAAGAATTGGGTATAGCAACGCTAGATTTTAAGTTTTCATTTTGTTTACATTATAAACACGTGAGTTATTTGGGGTTTAATTATTAAAAAAGAGGACTGTTTCTTTGTAATTTTAGGTTAGTGCTAAAGATGCTGATATATTTTTGACTTGAGTTATGAGAAAAGAAGAACACAACGATTGTCCATGCTTTTCAGATTGTATATTACTTGGTATTCCATAGCTACTGTAGTGAAAGGGTGTGTTTGGTAATATTATATATAGTATATGTAATATATACATATATATATTGCCAGCTGTGGCTATTTGGCCTAGAACACAGCTGGTATAAGAATTTATGTTGATTTTTTTTAACAAAATGCAATTGATAATTTCAGATAATACTCTCAGGGATTGAGCTTTCTCTAAAATTCCTGAGATCCAATCATTTTAGCAGTATAGATGTTTATTTCTCACCATTCTAGAGGCACAAAGAGCGGAGTGCAGGTCTAGTAAGGGAGGTAGATGGCACCATGTTACTACATGACAGGAAAGGGATGCTGTATCTCTATAAGAGGATACTAAGGGTTAAAACTATTCAGGAGGGTGGAGCCATCAAGGGCATTCAGCCCCCTCTATCTGCGCATCCCCACAACATACCTAATAGTGCCAGAGGAGTTGTCCTGACCTTTTGTTTCTGCATCCCCTTGGCTCATCTTAGATAACCAAACTTTCCTCCTTTTGCTGTTGAGAAGATTCACAGATTCCCGGTTGCCAGTTCCTCCATCAGTCTCAGTCCTTTATCTTTATCTTCATCAGCACCAATGGCTAAACACTTTCTATACTAGTGGGCTTTCTTCTTCATCCATCTCTATGGGCTCCTTATCCACATTCTATTCCATAGGTATTGGAAGAATTTCTTAATTCTCTCCTTAGACTCATCCCATTTAGATCCCACCTTTTATGTGGTTTTCAGTACCATCTGCACCCCACATTCAGCTGACCCAGCCCTAACTTCTATAGAAGATGTCCAAAAGAGACTGTTTCCTTTTACCTATTTCCTAATGGTTTGTTAACTTTTCCCAGTGGACGTAGTACTTTATGAAACTATTGTTTTTTTATTTTTTTCTTACTAGCTTTACCTCTTTCAGAATAGAAATACATAAATTAATGAATTTTTCCTGCTTTCAATTTCATTTAAGTTTGGTACATCTTAATCTTTGTATATGGTCAGACAAGGATTTTTGATACAGCTAATTTTCTTTGGGAAGAGCATTCTTTTTTGTGTGTGTGTGTCAGTGGTGGGGCTTGAACTCAGGGCCTGAACACTGTCCTTGAACTTTTCTCAAGGCTAGAGCTCTCTACCATTTGAGCCACAGCCACAGCACCACTTCCAGGTTTTTTCTTTTTATGTGGTACCGAGGAATCAAACCTGGGTCTTTGTGCATAGTAGGCAAGCACTCTACTACTAGGCCAAACTCCCTGTCTGGGAAGAACATTCTGAATATCCAAAGCTACAGAAATGTAGGCCAGGTCTTGTCAGCCTTGTTGGAGCTAGCCATACTTCTTTATTTCAGAAGGTTTACCAACCTAATTGCATGATCTTACGGCTTTGCCTCTTGTCAGTTGTGACTCATACAAAATCTCCAGATACTTCAAATATCCCCTGGGGGCCAGCCTGTCTTATGGTAAGGGCAAATGTAAGCTAGATACTGGTGGCTTATATGTAATCCCTGTTACTCAGGAGGCTGTAATCTGAGGGTTAAACAAAGCAAATTTAAAGTTTTGTTTAGAGAAAACTCCAGGAACTGATCATAGTAGACAGTTTGCAAGGATGAAATAATTTGGTGCCTGGACAGTACGATATGGCAGTCATTGTACCTTGTAGCCATTAAGTGTTTGAATTATGGTTAGTGGGATGACGAGCTATTGTCATCTTAATATTACAGAAATTAATTAATGCTCATTTAAATTTAACTAGCCCCATACATCTGAGCATTGTCCTTCAGCTTTCTCAAGACAAGAGCTCTACCACTTGAGCCACAGCACCATTTCTGGCTTTTTCTATGTATGTGGTGCTGAAGACTCGGAGCAGGGTTTTCATGCATGCTAGGCAAGCATTCCACCCCTAGGCCATACTTTTGACCCAATACATGGTCAATATTAGAGCAGATGATATAGTTACTGAACACCATTTTATTTTGATGGAGATAAACTCAGGTTTCTTCCACAAATCATGAATAGATTTAGCTTTTGGAAGAAGCATAGTAAAATCTTATACTTTATAGAGAGGCTGAAATCTCAAGACAAAATTTAAAATTTTTAACAGTTAAACTGAAGTATTATCTTTTCTTTATTCATGTAAACTGAGTAAGATGCTATTAAAAGCAACTGAATGATAGATTTTTTCCAAGAATTACAACACAGATGTGTAAATATTTCAATTGTATATAATATAAAATACAGATTTAAAAACTCTTCAGTTTTCATTTCAATATTGTTAAAAAGAATTTATAATTTGTTCATCAATGAGCAAATACATTGGGAACGTTAGGAAAAGGAACAAGAGAAAAATGTCTTGCACTGGTCTTGATGATTAAGGTCAGGAGAGCACTATCCAGAGTGAAGAATCGGTAATGAGACTAATGTTCCAGGATTCATACATAATATTTAGTTTCTCTTGCATATTTAAATTTTCTATTGCACCTTAATCCAATAAAGATATCAATATAAAAGCACATATAACCCAATCTTTGCTTAGGAATTATTTATTCTCATTTACATCATTATTTAAACTATTGAAATTTTAAATAGACCTCAAAGAATGCCTTTACACTTATACCACTGAAGTCATATGCCTGTACTTAGTTCAGCAGATGTGATCTTGGTGGTGTAGTGGCGGCTTAAGGTTCTTATTCTAAAAGAAGCTTCGCTGTACTGTCTCACGTAATTCACAACTGTATCCAGAGATCAGAGAGCTCAAAGCTTCCCTTATTCACATTTTCACTGGTTAGTAATCACCCCTCTTCTGGCATCAATATAAACAGATTAGAAAGAGAAGTGGTGTCACTTAATTTTCTGGTTTTAAATTTCAGATGCTAAAAGGAAATGTAATAAACAATATTCCATTCTCTTATTTGCTTTCTAAGGTGAGCCAATTTATTAATTTATTATCTTTGAGATGTTAAAAGTGTCTGCTAAAGAAATATTAGATTTAGGAAGTGACAATGTGACTCAACATGGTAGAGCAATAGCCTTGAGCTGAAGAGCTCAGGAGCAGCTCCCAGGCCCAGAGTGCAAGTCCATGATAGAGCAAAAAATGTTGGATTTAGAAACAGATTATTTCACCTGAGAATGTACATTTGACTTCATTTGATAGGAACTCTATCTTTTACAAACCAATTTAATTGAGTTTTTCTGCATTAATAATGGTTGTTTTTTGGTAAGGAAATATTTATGTTTTATTAATTTCAATTTCAGTATCAGCCAAAGATTTCTATAATTTTTATCTACAGCTATTTGTATCGTTCACTATTTTTGCCTTAAAAATAGAAGTACTAAACTGCACTTCTCTTAATCATGTTTACAAGACTAATGCAACTGTAACCCCTCTATACATTACTATGACAATAAAAATTTTTAATGTAAGAGATTTCAGTGTTCTAGATAATACTTGTGATACTATTCTGCGCAGTTACAAGGCAGCAGTCTGGAGAGTGAGATCAGATCCTGAATATGCAAGTTCATCTTCAAATGCCACTTTAACCTGTGACCTCAGTGACCTAATGAGACTTAATATGTCAGGTCCTGGGTGTCTCCATTTGCTGTTTCCATATTTCTGATAATTGCCATGTATGGTGGTCCTGTAATATAACATTTGAAAGTTTCAGACTGTACCCAACCATTGTTACGACATCACACAGTCCAAAGAATGTCAGAACACACATACCAACAATATGCATTTTTTAAAAAAACTGCTTTGTGTCCATAAAGTGACTGACTCCTTACTAAAATTTCATCTAACTTGGTTGAATAGGATAATTTCTTGTAATTATTAAAGATAAGGCCATAGTACAGGTAACACCTAGTCATCATTTAATTTAGTTGGAAAATTTAATGAATTATGTTTTTAATAAAAATCATGTAAAATAATCAGACTGAACAGGAAATTAAATTTAGTGGTTAATTTTTATGATAGTGAGTTTTAATTGGTAAAGCTATTAAAATGCATTTTAGGCTGAGAACCAAATTCCCCAGTGAAATTATGTTGTCTAGTATATGTCATTTTCTTTGTTCTACAGAGTTTTTTTTTTGTTTGAAACTGCTTAGAGAATTTTACATGTAGCAAATTTTGCTTGAAAAGTTTTTTTTTTAATAAAACACAAATGAAGCAAAAAGGTTAACTTCAAAGATTTTTGTTCTTAAAATTGTTTGGTTCTGAACTTTTAGTTTTAATAGAGTTTTGAATTTAAGCTAACTGAAAATGATACATATCCAATAATTCATAAATTGAATTTTCCTAATGCCACACATTAAATTACATGAGCTTATTTAATTAGTTATTCTGAAACCAGGTAGCTATAATGATGAAGTTCTTAGAATGCTCTGTGTCTGACAATTGCTCAGTAAATAATTATACCATAATTTATTGAAATGTAAACAACCTTGATAGCTATAACAAAGAAAATAGATGATGATAAACAGTGACTTTATGGGTTGAAGGAAATTGTGGCTGTCAAATCCTTTTTGGAATATTCTTATGTGTACACTTGGGTGTGTGTGTTTAGGAGTCCTTAATCTTTCCAAATTACTTCTAAGTAATAATTCTTCATTTCCAAAGCAGACAAAGAGCTAATTGGCTTAACTTCTCCACCATAAGTATGACACAATGTTGCTTAGTTAAATATTGATTTGAAATATGTTTACATTTATAGTCACTTAATTTGGAAATTTGGGGAGGAGGAGGGAAATTGAGAAGGGGAATCAATGTTTAAGAAGTAATGTACCTACTACCTGACGAATGTAACTGTAACCCCTCTATACATTACCCTAGCAATAAAATACAATTTTAAAAAATACTGCTGTTTGGCACTTTGCTTATATTGTATAAGTGATTTTGTTCTACATATGTATGTTTTTTTCAGGTACTTAGCTTACTTTGTTTTACATGCTGAATCTTGGTATACTTAAGAGGCAAATCGGTCTTGGCTAGACATTGGTCTTCTACAAAATGGGAAATTGGCCTAGTAGATTCTTGGAGCATCTACTCAGATCAACAGAGGCGATCCAATTAATTTGGTATTCATTTCTGGGTTAGTTTGTTATTTTGATATATTTTTCTTAAGGTTTATCATTATTTTTTGATATTTTTTATTGTAATTAATAAAAGGATTACATGATATTTGCCAGATAGAAGGTGCATTAATTCACATACATTGATACCCTTTCACATGTCTTGGTCCCTATTACCCTCCCCCCACCTCCCCATCTTGTTTCCCCCGTCCCTATCCAATTTCAAATAACCAAATACAAATATATCCGATATATCAGATAACAAAGTGAGATACTGTAATAATATGAGATAACCAAGGGACAGCAAAAGATAGTACCTTAAGGACAACAATCATTCATTATATGGCTTTTGTTTCTATATCCTAAAGGTCCTTTCTATTAGCTTCATACTATATGGCCTTATGTATCTAGGTTTTGCTCTATTGCAAATCTCTGCTAGGAGAGCCCAAGGTTTCTACTGATTATGACAAATGAGGGAAACCATTGAGCCTAAGTTCCTTTGAGTCTGGCTTACTTCACTTAATATGATTTTTTCTAAGTCTTTCCATTTCCTAACAAATGGGGCGATGTCGTTCTTTCTGACAGCAGCATAGAATTCCATTGTGTACAAATACCACATCTTGTTGATCCGCTCATCAACTGAGGGACATCTGGGTTGGTTCCATATCTTTGCTATGGTAAATAGTACTGCAATGAACATTGCAGTGCTAGTGGAGTTAATCTGTCCTTGTTTCTGGATGATTGGGTAAATGCCAAGTAGTGGAATTGCTGGGTCATAGGCGAACTCTATGTTTAGCCTTTTGAGGCACTGCCATACTGCTTTCCATAGTGGTCTTTTCATTTCCTTACAAATGGTGCTATGCCGTTCTTTCTATAGAATTGATTGTGTATAAATACCACATCTTGTTGATCCATCAACTGAGGGGCATCTGGGTTGGTTCCATATCTTTGCTATGGTAAATAGTTCTGCAATGAACATAGTTGTGCTAGTGGCTTTAGTGTGTCCTTGTTTCTGGATGATTGGGTGAATGCCAAGTAGTGGAATTGCTGGGTCATAGGCGAGCTCTGTGTTTAGTTTTTTGAGGAATTGCCATACTGCTTTCCAGAGTGATTGAACAACTTTGCACTCCCACCAACAGTGTACTAGTGATCCCTCCTGGCCACATTCCCTCCAGCATCTGTTTTATTAGATTTCTTGATCCTGGCCATTCTAACTGGAGTGAAGTGGAATCTTAGAGTTGTTTTGATTTGCATTTCTTTTATGAGCAGAGATGTTGAGCATTTCTTCATGTGTCTATAGGCCATTTTTGTTTCTTCTTCAGAGAAGACTCTCTTTAAGTCTTTGGCCCATCTTTTAATGGGGTGGTTGTTACTTTAGAAAGGTTTATCATTATTTTATAGGGATAGTTACTAGTCAAAAAATGATTGGGGGCTGGGAGTTTGGCCTAGTGGTAGAGGTCTTGCCTAGCATGCACAAAGACCCGGGTTCGATTCCTCAGTACCACCTACATAGAAAAAAGTCAGAAGTGGTGCTGAGGCTCAAGTGGTAGAGCTCTAGCCTTGAAAAAAACCAAGGACAAAGCTCAGACACTGAGCCCAAGCCCAACACTGGCAAAAAACAAAGAAAAAAAATGATTGCATAGGTCTAGTGTTCAATGTTTTAGCACCTGCCAGAGATGGTATAATTTCATAAAAAAAACAAGGTGGAGGTGAGAGACTTTCATTCCTTGAATACTGAGTCTGTCTCTTTGTATGAAAATATATCTTTTTCACATTTATTCAAATAGTTGGTACTCCATATTTTATGTGCTCAGTTTTATTGTAGAATCAGAATCACTCAAGTTTTCCCATTTGAAAATCTTGAGCAATTATTTTTCTGATAGTTTTTGGTTATTGTTAATATTACTTAAGTAATCATTTCTAAACAGTCACAGAAAGCCACCAAAATGCTGTGTTTCCTTATGCTTTCCGTGTGCTAGTTTGGATCAGTGAGATATTGCTCTTTAAAAATACAGCTTTAGACTGTAGGCAATTCAGCAAGTCAATAATTTTAGTGTTCAATAGACATTGAAGCTGGTGTTGTGTGACAGTTGTGCAAACCAATAAATCAACTACATCATGAATTTAAGTTGCCCATAAAAAACAAAATCTATATTTGTAGTTTTAGAGGGATCAGAGTTAGATTGTGGGTTAACCAAAGGAAAGACCAGTTGGAGGGAACTGAAGAAGAGAATTGAAGTGATATTTTATTATGTTTATTATAAATTTGTAATGCAGTTGTTTTTTGGCTTTCTCACTTTTCCACTTGGCTGTACATGCCTTTGGGGTAAGAAACAATATCTATCTCTGGATCTACGCATATTCCCTGTAGAGCCATGTGTGTTCAACATAGAGGCTATAAATATTTGCTGAATTGAAATGATGTTTTGAAACTTGCTCTCCTACTTTATATTTGTACTAAAAGTACAACTCTCAGCCTCAATTTTCCTTCCCCAACTTTATATAGAAATTGAGCTTCTCACAGCGATGTAGTCTCGTTTGCCCCACTTTCCAAAAGAACTTCATAATGATGGAACCATGAAATAGCTGTGGTATTGCAATGTTAACTCAGTGACATGAAGAAACTCCTAATATTCAACCTTGGATGGATAGATGTTTAAATGTACATGTTGGCTTGTGGTTTGAGAATGGGAGTTGGAGAGGGGAGGATTTAGCTGATCCAATAATAATTGCTACTATCCTTCAAGAGATTTTCATGTTTATCCTGAGGTTCTGATTTCCTTCAACCACAGATTCATTACATCTCTTGTAAGTTGAAACGCATGGAGTCCTTTCACAGTTTTGAGAGTTTAATGTTTTGGCAGTTGTTATTGATCAGCCTGTCAGTTGGCACAGAGTTATTTTACTTGACATCGACATTGCCTTAGCATAGATAGCTATGTGTTGGAGAACAGAGTTTTGGCACCCTACAGAATGAAAAGTGAAACTCAGTACTGCTTGCTTAGTTCAATCTCCATTCAAATCTGTGATAAGGCAATCAAAGCAAACCAGATTAATGTTTTAGGTACAGTGGTGTTAGTGTATGAAATACTTTATGAAAGTACCCTAACCTAGTCTCAGTGAGCAAATACTTTTCCAAAAGTACATTAACAGTATCCATATTAACATTAATTTAAATACCATGTGCAGCATGATTCCTTTAGAATCAATGGAAAATATCTAAACTCTCCACTGTCTAAAATTGAATTATTTGAAACACTCTTTGTAATAGAAAATGAAGGTAGATGGTGATAATAGTTAAATTTTTTGATGGCTTAATCTATGCCAGGCACTGTTTGAATAATTAACTCTGTAAGTGTTCCAAGTAATATTAGGCATGTAAGCACTGTCACTATTTTCCAGGTACAGATGAAAAAAATCAAGGCTAATCATTAGATTTATCATCATAACTGACCAGTGGTTGAAACAGGATGAGAACAGACATTCTGGTTCTGGAGCACAGAGTGTGGAACTGTGAGTTCCCACCTTCCACAGCCCTCACTCTGTTAGCTTTATGCGTGTACTTCTTAATAATTGCATTTTATTGTTGGGTGATGTATGGAGGAGTTACAGTTACCTGTGTCAGGTAATGGGTACAATACTTCTTGAAGTATCTCTGTCTCTAATGATGACTTTTATGTTTTCCCATACCTTTCTTTTCATGAATATGTCCTCTTTGTTTCTACCTCATAATGCAGACCATGCTGTATTATTTTTAGCTGTTAAAATCCATTGTCTAGCTTTCTAAAAAAGAGTAGCAAACTTAAGTTCTGTTTATTTCAATAATATCTTCTGACAGTAATTGCCCTGTATTTAAAATTCCCATTTCCTTTCATCTGTTAAACATGTAATTGGCTTTTGACAATTTCTTTTATTCCTCCCCATTCTTCTTTTGTATAAAGAGGACAATAAAGAATTGTGACTGGCTTCCTTCACTACATTCATTATTTTGAGTCTTCTCATTTCATTTTACTCTGCTTTATTCTAAAATAATGAGAGCAAGCTTTGGTAGAAGGTAGAAGGAAAAACACTTTTCATTCATGATCATCATCTCATGCCAACAGTGGATCTGCCTTATAAGAATTTTGTATTGGGACATTTTGCTTTTCATAAAATAACATTAAATCTCTACCTTTGATAAAGAGTACCACTTTTCTGCATAAAAGTAAACAGACTACTCAGATAACACTCAAGTCACATATCTTTAAATGACAGACTAGTTAGCAACAAACATATTTAACCACAAAATATATGTATAAAATGAATGCTAATAAAATAAGTGGAATTATTCTACATTAAGTAGATTTATAAGGGAGATATTGAGCCCTACTTAAATGTAAGTAAACTTTTGAAGTAAAACACTGAAGTCCAAAAGAACATTCAATATTATCAATTAGAATTTTTATGTTTTTGAACAGAACAAAACAGGACAATGAATATCAGTAAGTGCTTGTGTGATTATGGCTTTGAAAATTGAAGGGTTTAAAAAACTTAGTTACTACGGAAACAAGATTTTCATGTAATGACTGTGGTTATCAAGAAATCTATAAGTAGGCCAGGTTCTGCACTTATGAATAAACGACCCATGCTTACCTTCTTAAAAAGCAGCTAAGATGTGATTTAGGGAGGCAAAAGTTTATCTTATATATTTGGACTCTTTCTTTTGAATAGTAATTTTGATCGGTTGCAGTGATCAAAACTAACAACTACCATGCAGTTTAACAATCAAAATTGTTAGTTGTTTCATTTTATTCCTGTATGTCCTTTTCTTGCCATAAAGCCATGCCTTATCTTGCTTCTCAAATGTTTAGGACGGCTTCTTTTGTAGAATCAGTTCCAGATTGTTACTTACACATGATAAATGCTGATGTGATTGTGAATAGAGCATCAGAGCACTTCGTTGGACCAATGTTTCCACCCCAGATTTGTTTCATAGACTGTTTCCAAGAGGTCAGTGGAGGAGTTTTCCAGTCATATGGAGGGGTAATACAATCCTGCACAATACCACTGAGTCCAGGCTGGCGACCAATGTGATAACATCATCATTCACAACAAGTAGTACTGACCTCTTACTATGTGACAGAGCAACAGGAATTTTTGGAGTTTGGGCAGTGTTCAAAAAAGAAAAAGGATCTCCACTGTGAGAATTGTATGTAAGGCAGTTGAGAGGCATTTTACCCCTTCACAAGACCAGATATATAATATAGCTGTTGTGAAGAAAAGGAGCCTGAGGAGAGGTTAACTCTGGCACTGGTTTAACCTGGCTAGAGAAGTTGAAGATGCCTCTCAGAGGAAGTAACAGAAATCTAGAGAAAGAACAACAGTTCTCAGATGATAAAAGGTATAAAGAGTACACATTCAAAGCAACAGATTGTGCCTATAATCCATTAGAGTATAATGGATAACATTTCGATGTGAAAGTAAAAAAATAATTAGGTGAGCAGTCTACCACTAGTCTAAACTCCCAGGCCCCATAAAATAATAGTTACACTGACCACATCTTCAAACCAAAACCAGGGCTTTCCATGTGAACTGTGCTCAGACTCAGTTTGTCATAGAAAATCATTTGTTTTTTTTTCTCTCAGTGCTTAAAGCAGAGAGAAATGTATCTTCAAAACCATAGCTTCTGCTTGCAAGATCCAGACATAGAATAGAATGCTAAAATTGTAGTTTTGAATAACAAAGAAAAGAGACCAATGCCTAGAAATCTGAGTGAATAAATTATGAAAAAGACAGAATGCATAATTACAAACCTTTTTTTTTCTCTTTCCAAAATCTTAACAGTCATAGTAGACAAAATGTTTGGAAAGATGAAATATTCACTATGAAAAGGCTAGTGGCTATAGCTGGGGTGGGAAAGTAGTAGAAATGTACTGTCAGATACAAGTGTTTATATGATCATTCAGGGTGTGGTTAGGAGAGGAAGCTGTGGAGGTGGCTATTCTCTAACATGGTACTTAAACAATTCAGTACTGAGGCCATGGAGTATTTAGGAGCATGGGCTAAAGGAAAAGCTCAGAATGGGGGTAGAAGAGCAAAAAGAGATAGATGAGAAATCTGGTGGTGTCAGTGGTTGAGTAGAGTCTGCCTCCTGGAAACTTTCAGAGTAACTATCATCAACAGCACAACTAGAGGGCAGAGAACATAGCTCTTCCCTAAAGGGAGAAGAGAATGAATTTCTTTCCCCATTTTTTTCTTGGTTTTATTTTTTGTATGTCTGGCTTCACAAAACTTTATGGCCTTTGGTCTTCAAGAAACAGAGGATCGAATAGTAGTGATGGATTTGACAAAAAAAAAAAACAAGTCTTAGCTGGAAATCACTTAAAATCGTAAGTTTCCCTTCTGCATCAGCAGTGATCATAAAAACTAACTTCAATGGTTTTAAAAATAATTCCTTTTTTCCTGCACACTCAAGTTGATGGAATGCAAGTATTAATAGTACAAATGATTAAGTTTGAAGCAGAGGTCAGTTCTTGAGCTTCAGTTGAACCTTAGCTCCTTGTGGCTAGTTACCTTGATTACTGTCCTTCATTTTTTAAATACCTTGTAGGAAATTGAGCATTGTATTTATTATCACTGTTCTACTATGTGTTTTACTTTGTTTTCTTCTGTCCTGGTGTTGAACTGGGCTTGGACACTGTCCCTGAGCTTTTGAGCTCCAGATTAGCACTCTAACATTTGAGCCATAGCTCCACTTCCTGCTTTTTCAATGATTAATTGGAGATAACAATCTCATTAACTTTCTTGCCTCCCCCCCTCACCCTTTCTGGCTGCAAATCACAATACTCAGGTCTCAGCCTCCTGAATAGCTACAATTATAGTATTATAGTTTTTGTTATTATTGTTGTTTGTTTTGTTTTGTATAGTTTACCAATCCTAGCACTTGAACTTGGGGCCTGGGCACTGTGTTGGAGTTTCTTTTGCTTAAGGCTAGCACTTACCCACTTGAAACACAGCGCCACTTCTGGCTGTTTATGTGATGTCTAGGAATTGAACCCAGGGATTCATGCATGCAAAACAAGCACTCTACCACTGAGCCACATTCCCAGCCTCCTGGTTGAAACACTTGTTGAAAAAAAAAAACCAACCTTTTCTGATATAAATTTTTTTAAATTTTGCTTGTCTTGGTGATTGAATTTGAATTTGAGCCACTCATAAAAAACTGGAAACATTGTTGGTTTTCTCTTCACTTTAAGCTCAACAAATAATAAGTTAACCAATTACAAGTTGACAGTTCATGAAACTCAAATTTATCATTGTTAGATGACCATAAAATGTTCCATAGTTTTACAAAGACCCAAACTATGATTTATATAATTTATTGGCATTTTTTGCTGAATAGGTTTAAGATAATAGATTTTGTAAAAGCAGATGAAGTATCAAAAGTTTAATGTTTTCTTAATAAAAATAGATATTATGTTCATTTAAAAAAACAACAACAAATCCCTTTTGTGCTAGTTATTTTGAGGAAAGTTATTTTTGAGGATTCTTGCTCTGTGTGGCAAGCCTAGGTTCCAACTCTCCTACTTGTGTTTCCTCTTGTCACCGTGGATGACAAATGCATATCACCAAGATACAGTCTCATGGCTTCTCCTTCTAGACTGGCTTCAAATCTTGATCCCCTAATTTTTGTCTTCCAAGTAGCTAGGATTGTAGACTTTAGCCATAAAATTTTATGTGCTGCATAAAGTTGTCTGTCATTAGCTGTAAAGTTTTATGCACATATATACATGGTTTTCTTGAATAGGACCTACTGAGTATTTTCATGTTTTTTCTACTTGTTTTAAAAATGATTGGCTTACTGTAACTAAAATACTGTACCTGATGCTTTTGCTCACTGGCTAGTGCTCTGCCAACTGAGGCATGCCTCCAACCCATTAATGCAAATTGTTCTGAAACTACATTCCAAGTGAGATTCATCTTATAATTACACTGGTTGTTGATCATTGATACCAAATACAATCAAAACAGAGATAAATTATTTTTAGATACAAGGTCATTGGAGAATATTAGTTTAAATGCCTCAAGCTACCAACATCTAGGTATCTAATTTGTTTCTAATTGGGAAATTAACAAATATGATTGGCTTGGGTGTGACGATGAACACATCTTTTTTAATGTGAAGTAAGTGATCTGTAGAAATAGTTGCACTGAAGGCAGATGTCATTGTGCCAAGAAACACATTTTAGTGTCTAGTTTCATTTCAGGATTGATGCTGCTTGAAGATATTCTTTGCATTTTTACAACCATCTTTATTAACAGTGACAAAAGCCATTTTCAAGCAGTTGAATTTAAGAGAGGAAAATGAACTTCACTTGAAACATTTTCCTATTGATGATATTCTAACTTCTATGCACTCATGACTATTTATGATCTGATTCCTGTTGATGTAGGATTGTGACCATCTTACATGTTCACTTCCTTCCACTGAGAAAGTAACAGAGACATTGGCTGTCTACTTCTGCCATATTTCAATGTGGACAAAATCATCTTAGTGTCACAAAAACCCCAACCTACTTCAACTCATGTGAAACGAAAGGAAAAGACCCAAACAGTTTAAATGGGAAATGGAAATCTGTAGATGTAAAATATCTGAAGATATTTTAATGTAAACCTATGATTTTGTTTGATTGTTAGTAGTCAACCAAGGGAGCTATTTGTATTTTTTTTTGCCAGTCCTGGGCTTGATCTCAGGGGCCTGAGCACTGTCCTTGGACTTTCTCAAGGCTAGAGCTCTACCACTTGATCCATAGTACCTTTTTTCTATGCAAGTGGTACTGAGGAATCGAATCCAGGTCATCATGCATGCTAGGCAAGCACTCTAACACTAGGCCACACTCCTGGCCCATATATTTTTGTGATCTTTTAGTACACTTATGTATTACTATTTATACTGTCACTATCCGAAGTCATATTGTGGAACACTAGCAGACTTGGTTTTATACTGAAATAGTAAGGGAAACTAGTAAATTCATCATTTACTCAGATAACCACTAGAGGTCCACTGATATCAAATTTCTGCCAACTTCATTTTATACAGATACTTTAACTAGTTCATATACTCGAAAGTACATCTTGTCTTTGCTGCCCGCATCTTTTATTCTGTGAACTTTTAATTTCATCTAATTTTTTTTTAATTTCATCTAAATTTTAAGTATATATGCTAGTCATTTTTCTTCTCTCAGAACTAAAAATGACAGAGAATATGTTCATATTTTTTGAACTTTTGTACATTGGGATGATTATAGTACACTCCTATAGATAGAAAAAGTGGAATATACTTGAAAGATTTACAAGCATTCAATCAAGTTGTCTAACACTGGGGAAATCAGTGATAAGTATAAATCACAGAATGTGTATCGTGACTGATTTATGTTGCTATTAATTATATTATGGGATGTATCAAAACTCAGAGATAATGTGTGTGCCTTTCACCTACTGTGATTCATGCTACTGCATATTTGTGGAGAAATTTAGATTGTCCAAGAGCAATTTTCAAGACAATAGTCACTGAGAAAAAGGAGTTCGATATTTTATAACTTGACATGCATTCTAACCTATGTAAAATAAATTCTAATTTCTCATCCTTAAATAACAGTGCCCTTATGAATGATTAGATGTCAGATTCTGCAGTTATTTTTTAAGAATTTATTAACGTTGATTTTTACATCATATTTTAAATGACAGGTTTAACAAACGAGTGTTCAAGAGGGAATTTCTACTTACAATCAGTGGGACTTAGTATTTAGAACTTAATCAAAATTAGGCTAAGGGTTTGTATGTCATAGAAACATTACTTTATGAATAAAATATTATGTCTATAGAGTCATAGGTTTTTATATCTATATAGTTATGTTTATATTTCCATTATCACGTCCATAGCATTGGGTATACAGATATTGAGTCCTCGCTCTTGTACTCTTTGGATTTAATAGCCACATATTAAGGATACCATGAGTCTTTTGTTCCTTAGGTCTTCATTTGTCTCACTCAACATGATTCGCTCTAGATTCATCTACTTCCCTGCAAATGCCGTTATTTTATCTTGTCTGTTGGCTATGTAGAATTCCATTGTGTATATATACCACATTTTCTGTATCCATTCATCTGCAGTAGGGCATCTGGTTTGTTTCCATCGCTTGGCTATTGTGAATAGTGCAGAGATGAACATAGCTTAGCAGGTGTCCTTATCATATCTCGGGTTATAATGTTCAGGGTAGATGCCTAGAAGTGGTATGGCGGGATCGTAGGGAAGGTCTATTTTCAGTTCTTTAAGAAACCTCCACACTGCTTTCCAGAGTGGCTGAACTATTCTACATTCCCACCAGCAGTGTAGTAGGGTTCCTTTTTCTCCACAACCCCGCCAGCAACTCTCGTTGTCTGAGTTCAAAATCTTGGCTATTCTTGTTGGGGTAAGGTAGTATCTTAGGGTTGTTTTTATTTGCATTTCCTTTATGACCATGGATGATGAACATTTTCTCATATGCTTTTCTGCCATTTTAATCTCTTCTTCTGATAAGTCTCTCTTTAGTTCCCTTGCCCATTTAGTACATGGTTTATTGGGTTTGGGGGGAATTAGTTTCTTGGGTTCCCTGTAGATACAGGATATTAAGCATTTGTCAGATGTATTATTGGTGAATATCTTTTCCAGTTGGTTGGCTGTCTCTCTACTTTCACGACTATGTTTTTATCGGTACAGAAAGTTTTTATTTTTGGGTAGTCTCATTTACTGAGTCTCTCTCCAATCTGTTGTGACCCTGGAATTCTGTTCAGGAATCTTTTGCCTGTGCCTATGAATTCCAGTGTCTCTCCTACTTTATCATGTAGCAGTTTCACGGTTTCCGGTCTGAGGTTGAGGTCTTTGATCCACTTTAAGTTAATGCTTGTGCATGGCGAAAGGCTAGGGTCAATATTTAGTTTTCTGCATGTGGCTGCCCAGTTTTTCCAGCACCAATAACTGAGTAGACTGTGTTTGTTCCACTGTATATCTTTGGCTCCTTTGTCAAATACAAGTTCCCTATAGGTATGTGGCTCTATTTCTGGATCTCCTATTCTGTTCCACTGATCTTCTGGTCTGTTTGTGCCAATACCAAGCAGTTTTTGTTGTCATGGCTCTGCAGTAGAGTTTGAAGTCTGGTATTGTAATACCACCAGCATTGCTCTTTTTGGCAAGAATTGTTTTGGCTATTCTAGGTCTTTTCTTGTTCCATATGAATCTTTGGATTATATCTTCTATTTCAGTAAAGTATGTCTTTGGGATTTTGATGGGGATTGCATTGAATTTGTATATCAATTTTGGCAGTATAGCCATTTTCACTATGTTAGTTCTCCCTAGCCATAAGCATGGGATGTCTTTCCATTTCCTAGTGTCCTCTTTAATTTCTTTCATTAGGCTTTTATAGTTTTCATTGAATAATTTCTTTAAATCTTTGGTTAAGTATATTCCTAAGTATTTTATTCTTTTGGGGGCTATTGCGAATGGGATCATTTTCTTGATTTGGCCTTCTGTTTGTGTATTGTTGGTGTACAAGAAGGCTACTGACTTCTGAAGGTTAATTTTGTATCCCGTCAGTTTGCTAAAGTAGTTTATTAATTCTAGAAGTTTGGGAGTGGAGTTTGTTGGGTCACTCAAGTAGAGGATCATGTCATCTGCGAATAGGGATATTTTAATTTCTTCTTTCCCTATGTGGATCCCTTTGATGTCCTTTTCTTGCCTTATTGCTCTGGCTAAGGGTTCCAGTACTATATTGAAGAGAAGTGGAGAGAGTGGGCATCCCTGTCTAGTTCCTGATTTTAAGGTGAATGGTTCCAGTCTTTCACCCTTTAGTATAACATTGGCTGTAGGTTTTTGATATATGGCTTTAACTATTTTGAGGAATGTACCTCTTATTCCTATTTTTTCGAGTGCTTTCAACATGAATGTTGTATTTTGTCAAATGCCTTCTCCGCATCCAGAGAAATTATCATATAATTCTTATCCTTAGCTTTATTAATGTGATGTATTGCATTGATTGATTTGTGCATGTTAAACCAGCCTTGCATCTGTGGGATGAAGCCTACTTGATCATAGTGTATGATTTTTTAAATTTGTTTCTGGATTCTGTTGGCTAAAATTTTATTGAGGAGTTTTGCATCTGTGTTCATTAGAGAGATAGGTCTGTAGTTTTCTTTTTTTGTTGGGTCTTTTCCTGGTTTGGGGATGAGAGTAATATTAGCTTCATAAAATGAGTTTGGTATTGTTCCTTCTGTTTCTATTTCTTGGAAGAATTTCAAGAGTATAGGTGTTATTTCATCTTTAAACATCTTGTAGAATTCCACAGTGAAACCATCTGGACCTGGGCTCTTTTTGGTTAGCATTTCCCTGATTGCTTCCACAATTTCATTGTAAGAGATTAGTTCATTCATTTTGTTTACCTCATCATTGTTCAGTGTGGGTAGCCTTTATTTATTTAAGAAATCATTCATTTCTACTAGATTTTCTTGTTTCTTTGAGTATAGGCCCTGATAGTACTTCTTCATTATGGACTGAATTTCTTGGAAATCTTTTGTGATTGTTCCCGTGGGGCCTCTAATCTTGTTTATATGAGTCTCCCCTCTCCTTTTTTTGATTAATTTTTCCAGGGCTCTGTCTATTTTGTTGACTCTTTCAAAGAAGCAACTTTTTGATTTATCAATTTTTTTTATAGTAGATCTTATTTCAATCTCTGATATTTCTGATTTTATTTTTGTTATTTCTGTCCTTCTAGTTGTTTTAGAATTAACTTTTCTTGCTCCTCTAGGTATTTCAGGGTTTTTTTTAGGTTATTTACATGCTCTTCTTCTGTCTTTTTAATATGCACTCCTAGTGTGATAAATTTGCCTCTTAGAACTGCCTTTGCTGTGTCCCATAAGTTCCTTTGTGATGTTTCTTGATTGTCATTGCATTCAAGGAAGTTTTTAATTTCTTTTCTGATGTGATCTGTTACCCATGAGTTATTCAGGAGTGTGTTGTTTAGTTTCCAAGTGGTTGAATGTTTTTTGACTTTGACTGCATTGTTCAGAATTAGTCTTACTCCACTATGGTCTGATAGAATACATGGGATTATATCAGTCCTCTTGTATCTGCTTAAGTTTTCTGTATCAACTATTATATGATCTATTTTGGAGTGTGTTCCATGTGCTTCTGAGAAAAATGTAAAACGTTTTACCTTTGGGTGGAAAACTCTGTTTGTATCTGTTAAGCCCAACTAGGCTTTGGTGTAGTTCAAGTTGATGGTGTCTTTGCTTAACTTTTATTGAGTTTACCTGTCATTTGTTAAGAGTGGTGTATTGAGGTCTCCCATTATGATTGTGTTTGAGTCTATCTTGTTCTGTAATTCTAAGAGACTTGTCTGACGAATTTGTGTGCTCCCGTGTTGGAGGAGTAAATGTTTATAACTGTAACATTGTGGGCATGGATTGTACCCTTTACTAATATGTAATGGCCATCTCTTATCTTTATGTACTGATTTTACTGAGAAGTTAATTTTGTCGGAGATTAAAATTGCTACTCTTGCTTTTTTTGCATGGTACATTGGAGTGGAAAATTCGTTTCCATCCTTTCACTTGGAAATTGTTTCTGTCTTTGGCGATGAGGTGAGCCTCTTGGAGGCAACATATGGATGGGTGGTGTTTCTTAATGCAGTCTGCTGCTCTCTGTCTTTTGATTGGATTGTTCAGCCCATTCACATTTAGGGTAATTATGGAGAACTGGTCAGTGTCCATTATTATTGATTTTTATTTCTAAGTTTCTTTCTTTCTCTCTTTTTTCCCTTTTGTGTTTAGTGAATTATAGATATTTGCTTCTTGATGGGGGTTCTTGATGTTCTACAATTTGTTCTCGATTAGTTAATATTTTTTGTAATGCTGGTTTAGTGTGCACATGTTCATAAAGCTCCTCTTTGGAGTGAAATATTCTTGTTTCTCCCCCAAATGTAAATGCTAGTTTTGCTGGATATATCAGTCTGGGTTGGCAGTTGTTGGTCTTCAGGACATCAATGATATTTTTCCAAGCTTTTCTTGCATTTAGGATTTGCGTGGAGAGGTTTGGTGTGATTTGAATTTTTTTCCCATTGTAGTATAGCTCTTTCTTTGTTTTTGCAGCATTTAAGATCAATTCCTTGGTATTCGGGTCTACTGTCTTTATGTCTAGATGAGTTCCTTCTAGGATCTTGCCTGTTGGGACTCCTGAAACCTTCAATAATGTGAGTATTTTCTCTTTTGAGGTTTGGGTAGTTCTCTGCTATGATTTTGGTGAATAAGGATTGCATTCCTTTGTCCTGAAATTCCACACCCTCATCAATCCCTATTATACGAAGGTTAGACTTCTTTGCTGCATCTGCCAGATCCTGGAGTTCTCTCTGGTGGATTCTGACTAATCTTTCCAGGGTGGTGATTCTCTGTTCCAGCTCTTGTGTTTTATCTTCTGTTGCTGATGTTCTGTTTTTCATCTCAGTCCATCTGCTGCTTAATGCCTCCATTTTTGCTTGAAGTGTGGACACTGAGCTGATCAAGTCTGCTGAGAGGGTATTGAACTTGTCTTCCACTTCTCTTTTGAATTTGAGGAGTTCCTTGGAAATTTCTTGCTTTTGTTTTTGGAATTCAGCCTTCATTTCCAAAATCATCTCCTTGATTTGAGTCATATTTCGTGTCTCTTCAGGTGTCATTTCTTGGGATGGTGACATCTCTCTCGTCCCTTCGCTCGTTTCCTTTTGGACTTTGTGTGGGACTTTGATTATTTATGTATGTTGTAATTCATCCTTGCAGTCTTCTAGGCATCGAGAACTGTTATTGTAGGTTCGCTCTGTGGTCGGTAGGTCGGTCTTTACTTGAATTGGGACCGGTGGTTCTGGGAATCTGTGAATACCTGTGGTTCTCAGCCAAATTGATTCCGCTGCTGACTAGGTCAGAGTTTGCAGTGTTTGCAGGTGTTCGGCCTGTTCCCAGAGGCTGTGTGCTGCTGTACGACTAGTTCTCAGCCCAACCAGTGGCCTCACAGTGGGCCGTGGGATGGGTCTGCGCGCTTCAGTCTCTGCGCACTGGGGTGATGGTTGGTTTTCCTGTGCTGTTTCCAGGGGCGGGCCCCCGGCCAAGGGTCTGGAGTTTGGGGGTCTCCAAGAGCTCTCAGCTCGACCAGCTGGTGTCTGCTCTGTTCCCAGGGGCGGGGCCCATCTAGGACATGGGCTCCAAGGGTGGAGCCTCGCCTTTCTGATTCTCAGAAGGCGAGCTTGGCTACTGGTCTGCCTTTCAGTTCCCTGCTCTGTTTCCACCACTTTGGCCAGAGTCTGTGACTGTGTGGGGCCCCTTGGTGCTGTCTTGCTGGGGATTCCCAGCTGGAGGGTTCCAGCTCAAGATTTGAGAGGGACAGATGCTGGTTCCCAGACTCCCACACACCCTGCTTGCTGTTGTAAGGCAGGGTCTCAGCGCCTCCCACTCTCCAGATTCAGTGGCCTGAGAGAGGAACCTGTTGGGCAGTGGTAGCAGGGACACCTTTGCCCCCTTTGGTGGGGTGCTGGGTTTTAGCGCCCGCCTGCCTGTCAGTCTCCAATCAATGGCCTAAGGGAGGGGACTGTTGAGGGAAGGGACGGGAGTCTAAATTCCTTGCCCCCTGCACTTGCCAGTCTTTCTCGGGTGGGGTAGAAGGGTCTGAGTTAAGTTCTATAGCTCTGCACCAGCTCTGCTTTCCCGATGGGTTTGGGGACTGGCTGGGCTACCCACTGGGCTACTCGCTGGGCTAGTCACTCCTCTGCCTTTGGCTGTGGGCTGCTCCACGGTGTTGGAGAATCATTCACTCCCCTCAGATCTCAGCCGCTGCCTGTGCTCTGCGTCTGGGTTCCACTGCTTGCTGGTCTGGTCTGCGCTGATTCCTGCATCTGGATTCTGCTGCCTGCTGGCCTGGTCTACGCTGGTTTCTGCGGGTCGGGGCTACCGGGCCCGGCTCCCTCCACTGTGGCTTTCCCGGCTTGGAGCTGGTGCCGAGGGGTGGGGCTCTGCATTTATTTTTGACAGCACATCACATGAACTGAAGAGAGGCTAGTTCCCGAGATTTTATGATATCTTGATATATATGGAAAATGGTAAAGAACTTATATCTGGGGTTCGAGCTAGTCTTATACATAGAGATCTGATCACAGTGACATTTGCACATGATGCTAATTTCCAACTTTTATTGCACTCTTTTCTCTGTTTTTTTCAGCTGTTTTGTTAAAAATTAAATAAGAATAGGTAGCAATTGCCCCTGCTTCAATTTCTCTGGACTCATTTCATTCTTCAATATCATGTATCATGCACCAATGAAAGTAAAACTTATGCGTTTATAAGTGACAGTTGCCAGTTGCATTCTATAGTTTATACCGGATTTCATGTGATGATCATTTTGTATCATAATTATTTCTTCTTTCCAAACATTAGATATTCCAATTGTTTAGTTACTTCAGTCCTTGTGTGGAAAGGATAAAGAGACGCTAGTTTTTAACTTCATAATGATATTGCTTCCTGTGCATGAGTGTCAGAATTCTAATGACTTCTGTAAAACTGCTTTTAGTAAGATAATCACCATTTTGGAGAAAATAATTCATCTTCATAATATGCAGGAACTGTAGTACTGATATAAATAATACATGCATATCATATAGTAGTGAACATATGTTATCTGGAAGCTATAGTGTTATTTGTGTTCTTGGTTTATATTAATGTTCATAAAGATATGTATATATATATAAACATTCTTATTTGAGAGAGAAATTCCTATGATTGCCAGTGGATTAATTGTAACTAAATTAACAGATATGAAAAATTGGGCTGGAAATATCAGACCTGAATTTTGTCTATATTGTTAGTACTTAAATAAAAGTCTCTGCTTGCTTTTGTTGCAAATCTTTTTTTTTTTTTGCCTTTCACACAAACTTTATCATCAATATAAGACTGACACATTTATATATAAATTCTATCCTGTGGAGTAGTAGGATAGTAAAGACTGAACGTGCTCTTTAACTTATTTTGGTGATGCAGCATATGCATTTAATACTGATATCTAACCAAGTGTGTACTCAGGCTGTTGCCAGTGGCTCTCATCTGTAATCCTAGCTACTGAGGAGACAGATCTGAGGATTGTGGTTTGAAGCCGGCAAGAAGCAGAAGCGATAGAAAACGGACCAGGGATAGATCACTCCCCCAGTAGACACCTCCCCATGACCAAAGTACATGTATCCCAGGAACCTCAGCTTCCTAAGGATTCTGCTCCCTCCAAATATCATCATCCTGGAGGAACCAAGTGTTTCTTTCTGGAAACACTTAAGTGATCTTTAGAGCTGTGGCCCTTACTCTTTTCCTGAGCATTGTAAATTGCTTCTGGCAATGCTTTGGTTGCTGTCTTTTCAGCTGCATTTCCCATCATCTTATAATTCCTGTTGGGTTAAGGAAGGATGGTATCGTTTCTTTAATTCGTTCATTTGGGTCCAGTTCCTTTTTGTTTTCCTATCTCACCCTGGTATAGCTACAGGAACAAGCAAGAGGAGAAAAATGTGAAAGATAGAGATAAATCTGACTCACCCTTTCAGAAATAAGAGTTCAATACGAGAGCAAGGTACCATCTCTATGTAACTTCTCTTCCCTAATTCCATAATATCCAATTGATTGAAGGATGAATGGGAATTTCTGTGACAAACTTAATACCTAAACAGTTCTGTACACTAATCTTTTTGAATTGTAATTTACATTTTCTTGAAACGTTTAAGTCTTTTTCCTTCCTGATGTACTGAATTTCTTTCGTGAATATGCACTATTCTTAGTATTAGAGTCCTTGTGAATTCCTTTTAGAGTCCTTGTGAATTCCTTTTAAGACAATACAAGGTTGACATATTTTCCGTCTGCCAGCCTATTTTAACTTTTATTCTATAAATTGGTGCCGGATAGTTGAGTAAAGATGAATTTATTGTTTCTACTTGTGGAAAACCAGATGGTACCGCCTTTGAGGCTATGCATAAGAATCAGATGAAACCTGTCTCTCAGAAATGTAAAAAAAAATTTGGATGTACAATGGAATGGGAATTGCAGGTATTTCTCCTGTCCATTATAAAAGCAGAGTAAATGAAGCTTAACATTTTTAATTACTTATAAAGTTCTAGCAGAGGGCTGTGGTAAGATTCCTGGCTCACATAAGGCTCAGCTACTTCCTCATCTCCTTCACATCACTCTTCTCTGTTTACTTCACATTAAAGGTCCCGTATAGATAGTGATCAACATCTGTAGTTCTCAGAAATGTTCACCTAATACTCTTTATAATCTTTCTTCAGTCAGGCTTTCTTGCCCCTTTCCTTCTGGTCTTTCCATTGAAACATCTTGTGAATTATTGATATTACAATCTTTGATATGATCATTTCTTTTTTTTTTTTGCCAGTCCTGGGCTTGAGCTCAAGGCCTGAGCACTATCCTTGGACTTTCTCAAGGCTAGAGCTCTACCACTTGAGCCTCAGCACCACTTCCGGCTTTTTTCTATGTATGTGGTACCAAGGAATCGAACCCGGGTCTTCATGCATGCTAGGCAAGCACTTTAACCACTAGGCCAAACTCCCGGCCCAGAGATAATTTCCTGAGGTTTTCTTTTTATTTTTATTTTGCCAGTCCTGGGCTTGAAGTTCAGGGCCTGAGCACTATCCTTGGGTTTTCTCAAGGCTAGAGCTCTACCACTTGAGCCCCAGCACCACTTTTAGCTTTTTCTATGTATTGGTACCTAGGAATCGAACCTGGGTCTTTGGGCATGCTAGGCAAGCACTCTGCCACTAGGCCAAACTCCTGGCCCGATATGGTCATTTCTTATTTCAGCTTTTCCTATTTTTCCTCTGGCCATTTTCCATATCGAATTTTATCTAGATAACCCTCTTCCCAGGCTTCTTCTTTTTCTTTATTCTTAGTTTGGTAGACTTAATGTCATTTTGGTGAATGTTGCAAATATCACGCAATTATTTTTCAGTTATTGAAGAAAATAAGTTCTTACTAATTTTACCAGAGGAAGATAATGTGAAATGTTAATCACGTGCTGACTTTCAGGTTTGTCTAAAGGCAGAAATATCTGTACAGATGTTATGATACCTTTACAGTAAAGTATGTATGTCTATAAGCATATTTCAGATGTCAACAGTGTTATTGGTTCAGACAAATTATAGTCATGCAAGTGGGATAAGCTTCGTATTTACTAACATACTTATTATCAGTATAGCAGATTATTATGCTGGAAATTAATTGTCATCACTATTGAACAAACTTTAAAAAATTGAGGGAATAACTGGGTATCAGTGGCTCATGCCTGATCAGGAAGCTGACATTTGAGGGGTCACAGATAGAAGTGAGCAGAAGCTGAGGCAAGAAAGTCTATGAGACTCTTTAACTCCAATAAACTACTCAAAAGTATTTGGAAGTGGCACTTTGGCTCAAGTGGTAGGGCGCTAGGAACCAATATTTCTGTAGTTTGTTTAGGAATTCAATATTATAATCAACTCAGTGTCATTCAAGCTATGCTGTATGTATGCCTTAAAAAATACGTATTAACAGACTACCCATTGAACTTCTGGAGGACTTTTTAATTTTCTGGATATCCTTTCAAACTCTGGTATATAACAAATGAAAAGTAATTTTCTCCCTCCACACCACCAACAAAATCAGTGCATTTTGAATGTTGACAATATTCTTACATTTTTCTGACAATCATAGGTCAAAAACATGAAGGTAAATTTGTTCATTCAGTATTAATTCAGCAAGTGGCTTTCAAATATCTATCATGAAGTAATGAGTAAGCTAAATATGTGTGTTTACTACTAATTTGTTACTATGTTCTCTTCGATATATTTGTATCTAGTTACATTTAGATGAATACCACACAATATTAAAAGTAGGTTTTCTTTCTATAAACCTTAGGGTTTATTGTGTATGAATCAGTCCCATTAGGGTGTATCAGCCTCAAACATTCTCCTAAATTAACTTGAACTTATTTTCTGAGGAAAAAAAAGCCTATTGAGTGTGTGGGAAGCACTAGGTAATTCACAGGCAAGGACATTTTTCTGCATTTACATAGAATCTCTATTCTTCTTTAAATATATATATGCATACATATTTATATATGATTTTCTTTATATACAAAGGAGTTACCAGTCAACAGAGCAATTTGTGAATGCAGTGCGTCTCGGTCAGTGTCACCCCTTTTATCATTCTTACCCAAGCCTCCCCTACCCACCTCTTCCCTCACCTTTCTTAGTTTTTAAGCTGTGTATTGAGTTTATTGCCATTAAAAAATCATTTTATGTATGCAATGCATCTTGATCTGTGTCATCCCTTCAGTATCTTCACCCCTCTTCAACCCACCTCTTCCCTTATTTTTCTCAGTTCTGTGCCATTATGCCATGCATTACTGCCTGCATTCTACTCATTCTTCTACCTCTCTTCTTGCCTCTTATGCTTTTGTGTGTACCCATTTCCAGGTACTCATTTTGTTACACAGTGACTCAGTATGCCTGAAAAAGTATGATATTTTCATTCTTCATTGATTCTGTTATACTGTAGTTAATTAATTTATAACTGTGTGCTTACTTCTAGATTTATAGGTGCATTCTCGTTCACACTAATGAGGAATACCACACAATTGTGCCTCTCTAGGTCCAGCATAATTCACTTAACATAATCCTCTCCAAACCTTTCCATTTCCTGAGGAATGGTTCAATGTCATTCTTTCTGGATGAAAAGAATTCCATTATGTATATATAGCACTTGCATACTTTATTTTAGGAGATGGAGCATTTTATATTTATTAACTTATTTCTAGGAATTCAGGGTTTCTCAAAGCACATAAAAAGAAAATGTATTGCCTGGGCTTATGTGGATACTAACTTTGTATATTCCTTACATCATATTTTTCCTCTGCTTGTCTCACAAGTGTGGTTCAATACCAGCACGTATTTGAACATCTGCTGTTACTAGGCAATATTCTAGGTGCTCGTGATAAATACATGAACTGAACTGGAAAACAAGATGAAATTTCCATTCTCTCTGTGTTTTAAATAGGCTATATTTCAATAAGAGAAGAGGAGAAATTGAGACAAGCAACAAGTTTATAAAATATAATATTTAATGAATGTGAACATAATAGAAAAATAAAGTAACAAGGCAAAAGTTAGACTGTGGTGTGTACTGGGTAGAGGTTAAGCCAGTTGATAAGATAAATGATTCATGGTCCAAATTTTGAAAAGCAGTATCAGAAGAAAATTATATTAAGTGAAGTAAGCCAGACCCAAAGAATGGTTTCACTCATTTGTAATAATTAGTTTACATCTAGGATTTTCCTAGCAGAGGGTCAGAATAACTCAATAGCTATGTGCATATGATCTTATAGGATAATGCTATGTGAACTGAAGTGCAGGATTTGGAAATGAGGTTTCTCTTTTTGATTGTTGCTTCTAATACACTATATGAAATTATTTCTTCTTATTTTTTTGTTCCCTTTATGATTTATCCCCTGTTGCTACTGTATCTGATTTTGGTACTTAGTGTATTACATATATGTTTTTTTGCTTACTTGAATTGTAGAAGGGATGCAGAACAAGGTGATGAGACAAAGGACAAAGGGTGAACCAGTGTAAAAGTGACATTCACAAGACGTATGTTGGAAATGAACTTTACAACTTGGGAGGGGGTAAAGGGAGGAAAAGTGAGAGAAAAATATGGAAAGGGGTAACAACGTTCAAGAAATAATATACTCACTACCTTATGAATGCAAATGTAACCCCTCTATACATCACCCTGACAATAAAATTTTTTAAAAAGCCAATTGAAAACTAGAAGCATAAAATAAAAACATTTTTGGATTTTGTATATTCAATGAGAGGAGAACTGAATTTATTAATATATGTGGTATTTATACACAATACTATTTTGCCATCAGAAAGAACGACATCGTCCCATTTATAAGGAAATGGAAAGACTTGAATAATCACGTTAATTCAATTCAGTAGCGACATTGCAAACTCAGGCTGGGAGTGTGGTCTAGTGGTAGAGTGCTTGCCTAGCATGCATAAAGTTCTGGGTTCAATTCCTTGGTACCACATATACAGGAAAAGCCGGAAGTGCTGCTGTGGCTCAACTGGAAGAGCATTAGCCTTGAATAAAAGTGTTCAAGAACAATGCTCAGGCCCTGAATTGTAACCCCAGGACTGGAAAAAAATGCAAACTATGCTATGGCTGATTTAGAGGTGTATATACAGGACAAATGCAATGCAAATTCACTCTCAAAACACATTGGTTATTGTGCAAAAACTGCTGCCCAGTGCACAGCTGTTTGAAACATTTAAAACCATTTCATTATCTAATCTGATTCTGGTTGACAGAGTTTAGCTAGTAGTGCTTCTGTTTCCCCTCATACTGCTTTGAGCTTATGGTTCTCTGAGGTTTTGAGTGGCAGGGTCAGTCAAGATGTATCTCTTGGATTTCTGATCTTGTTGAAAGGAGGCCAGAAGGCTTATCTTGGCGAGAGCAGTTGACTCCCTAAGAAAATGGGTCCAGTTTCATCTCTTTCCTGTCAGTACTTCTTTCCCATGGTCCTCAATCTACCCACCTCAAACCTCAGCCTCTTGAACCATCGTTGTGTTAAAGATGTCTGAAAAACTGAAGGAAACCACACAAGACTACACAAACCAACCAACAAAACAAAAACACAAAAATAGTATATGAGCAAAATGAGGATATTGACAAACAAGAGATAAAAGCTAAACAGATTTTGAAGCCAAAACAAAATATCCAAATCTTATTGGATGTTTCTCTAAGAGGATTTAACAAATGACTTGCACAGTCATAAACTAAATCAATGAACCTGGAAACAGGCCATCTAAAAATATCGAGTAAGAGGAACATAAAGAACAAAGAGAGAATGAGGAATGTGTTCAGTGCCATCAAGCAGAATAAAAGGCAGGTTATTGAAATTCTGGAAAGAAAAGAGTGGAAAAGGTGGAACAGCATTTATTCAAAGATATAACAGATGAAAATCCCCAAAACTAAAGAAAAAAGTTTTTTACTATACTAAATCTAAGAGATTTATTGCGTGTAAAATATTGTACTATTTTACGAGCTGGTTATTAAGTATATATTGATAATAACACTGACATTTTTTCCTAATATTATTTTATGCATTAACTCATATTTTAATCCTGATTTTCTATACTGTTTTATGTTCTAGTTTCCTTTTCCTCTTTACCTTTCTATTTTTGGCAGCAATAAAGCTAAACTATTTAGAGTAACTTTAATTATTTCACATTTTATATCCTTGAATCTTCATTAGAAGATTCATACTTTTCTCAAAGTTTGTTTCTATTGCCTGTATTTCTAAAGTATGGGTCTTTTTTTATCTTATTGATTTCTTTGTGATTTAGAAAATTAAATTTAGGATATTGAAAATAAAACTAGAGAGAGTCTTGGGAGAATTACCTGAAACTGATCCAGTACTGAACTGACTGGATACAATTCTTTCACTAAATTTCCTCCTAACTTCCTCCTCTTACTCCTCTCCCTCCATTTGCAGGGTTTATCCTGTGGCATAGACTGCACAGCTTACAAAACCTTACTCACTCTTGATCCTTGGCTTCTCAGTTCAGTTTAGAATCGAGAGTTCAGGGAACAAGTTTATCATGCCCAAAACTTTTCTTCTTGTTTCATTTGCAAAATCATAGTGAGTTAGACTCACTTTTGAGCTACTGTCTTTGGAATCTTGATGACTTATGTTCCAGAACTGTAATCTGTTTCTTCCAATGTAGAATTAACAAATTTTTAAATACTCTCTTTCCTTTATGAGTATTCAAATTCTCAATCACTTTTACAAGATTGGCATTTTTCCTGAAGGAAAAATCCTACCTAGAGAATACTGATTGACATTTTTATGATTTCCATCACTCAGGGATCTGGAAATCTCTCTCAAAATCTGGTAGGTTTTTATCTGTTGGTCCATTCCAACAGACTTCAAGCATAAATTTATAAAGATGAACTTTATAATTTATTTTCAGCAAGAACACTGGTCTCTTTCTCTATTGCCATGCACATTAGATGATTTCATATGTCTTCTTTCCTAGAACAAGGCAAAGATTTCTGCTGTGCTTTGTCATAACAGCCAGTGTATAATTTAATTGCAATAGTAAGCATTCTGAATACTGAAGCCTTGTGGATGTGTCTGTCTCTCCTGCTAGACCACAAACTTCTAGAAATTAAAAACGGTCTCATTTTTGTTTGTATTTCCAACATCTGGCACATGCCAGCTGCTGAATAAATGACTATCTAATAAATAATTTAAAAGTGTGGGAGGAGATCAGTAGATTTATGCAGCAAATATTATATCATTTACCTGAAAGATATTCCAAAGTTTCTTTTCCAATTTTTATGCTTTCACAAACTTCTCTTACTTTTGCCTAGTATCTCTGCCATTAAAAAAAAAGAAATGTAAGTCTGATGTGGAATTATTATTGTTTCACAATTTAATATAGCTGCAGTTTTGTTTCTTCATTTATTTTCAGTCCTAGTAGAGAAGTGTTAAAATAGAGGAAATTAACTTTTATGGATTCACTAGCATTTTTTTAAATTAAAAGCAATATGATTAACATTATAAACCTACATGATTAGTTACAGGACATGTTTAAGTCTTTTGACCTCCTTCATCATTCCCATGTGCCATACATTCACTTCATTTTATTAGATATTAAATTAGGGTGATCACAAGGAAAATATTGTAAAAATGAGCATCTGTAAGTTTAACCTTAAGTTGCCTAGTTAGAACATTTTGGGGGCAGAACTGAGGTTTGGCTCAGGCCCTTGTATGTGCTAGGCAGGCACTCTACCATTTTGACCTTTCTGACTTATTATTTTTTTTTGGCTTTTCTTCAGTTATTTTTCCATTGCCATGACAGCTAGGATTACAGGTGTGCTACCTGGCTCCTGTTTAGAATTTTCCACTTCCTCTATGAATTCCTCTTTGATTCTTCACGGAAGTAGTAGTAAATTCCCTGTAAAGCAGCCATGGTCATTTTTACTCCTCTTTTTAAACCCAAGGATCTAAGATTTTGTATCTGAGCACCCGCCATTAATATCTGCTAAAAAGATGCTAAAGAAATATTCTAAATGATAACTAATTTTTATATACTAAAAAGGGATGTGTTGTTTTTGATAGGCAGGGACAGTCCTAATTATACTTTTTAGCTTTTGAAAAGCAAATACCTTTTAAAACAGAGTTAGGATTGAATAGGTTGAGATATGAAAATCATGATTCAAGTCATAAAATTTCACTAGACTTCATGACAACCAATGGCTAGGCACAGTGGTAAATCCTGACATCTAAGTAGTACTGGGAAGTTCAAGTAGGAGGATGGCAATCCTGGGAACAAAGAGAGAACCTGCCTTAAAAAAATAACCAGGTATGGGGCTGGGGGCATGGCCTCGGGGTAGAGTGCTCACCTAGCAAGCATGAAGCCCTGGATTTGATTCCTCCATACCACATTCACAGAAAAAGCCAGAAGTGGCTCTGTAACTCAAGGAGCAGAGTGTTAGCATTGCGAAAAAGAAAGAAAGGAAAGAAAAGAAAAGAATAACTAGGCAATCTGAGCCTGAGGAATGGCCCAAATGGTAGTGCATCTGCTTAATAAAGACCCAGTACTACCAAAATAATAAAGAGTTACCATTTAAGAAATTGACAATTTAGGGGCCCGGGAGTTTGGCCTAGTGGTAGAGTGCTTGCCTAGCATGCACGAAGACCCGGGTTCAATTCCTCGGTACCACATACATAGAAAAAAGCTGGAAGTGGTGCTGAGGCTCAAGTGGTAGAGTGCTAAGCCTTGAGAAAGTCCAAGGACAGTGCTCAGGCCCTGAGCCCAAGCCCAGGACTGGCAAAAAAACAAAAAAAACCAAAACAACAACAACAACAACAAAAAAAGAAATTGGCAATTTAAATGTTGCTTCATTTATAATAAAAAACTTGATAGACGTGTTATTGCAGGTCATATAAACAGATTTATATTTCTCTTCTGATACAACAAAGTTCAGAAATAATATTTGTTGACTTGATTAGATAATAAAATTCCTTGATGATGCGATAAAGACTTTTGACATGGATTAGGTGTATACCCCACTGCTACAATTTTATTAGGAAAATTAGGGTGGGAGGAAGATTAGTCATATTTACTTCCTGTCATCAAGGTTTTACACATCTGTGATCTAAGCCATTTGAGAGGAAGAGATAGTAAATCATAGCCCAAAGCCAGCCCAAGTGCTGACTTAATTAGTGAGAGACCATGAATGCAATGTTAAATAATAACAATAATAATGGTAATAAATGTTTGCATTTTAAGGTTCTAAATAACACAACATTTTACATAATATTTTATATATGCCACACAAAATTATGATATAATTATAAGCTTAGTATTTAAACTCTGATAATCCCATACTTCTATTTTTTTTGCCAGTCCTGGGTCTTGAACTCAGTACCTGAGCACTGTCCTTGGACTTTCTCAAGGCTAGAGCTCTACCACTTGAGCCACAGCACCACTTTTCAACTTTTTCCATGTATGTGGGACAGAGGAATCAAACCTGGATCTTCGTGCATGCTAGGCAAGCACTCTACCACTAGGCCAAAACCCCAATTCTTCTATTATTATGTTCACTGTTTTGATGGTGAGGAGCCCTAGGCACAGGGTGATTAGCGATAGTTGGAGCATAGCGAGTATATTCAGTGTCCAACTGATTTCTAGCGATTGTACCCAAAACTTCTTTAAAAGATAGTTTTTTAAGGAGAAAAATATTTTTGAGGTACTCTTCCCCATGGCCAGGGTCTCTAGTATCTCTGGACATCCCAGGGAATCATCCTTCCAATGGTTAGCTTTGTGTTACCACAATAAAATGGTTACTCACAGCTTAAATGTTGAAAGGCACAGTACTTATGTCAGTTCAGGTAACTGACAATAGTGACACCCTTGAGGTCTTGAGGAGGCAGTGAACATCTAAACTATATGGTAGTTCTTAGAACTTACTTTGCAAACTGTGCTGTTTCCCTGCTCTCCCTGTTTCTATTTCCTCTAAGGCAAATGTGGAATTGTGATTGTTGTGCATGTGAGTTATATTGAATTATATATATTTATGGTTGAATGGATTATATTGAAAATAGGAATTCTTATTAATAACTTGTTGAAGAATCTATAAATTTAATTTTCTTAGAGTTGGATTGTTGTATTCACACATTTTTTGCTGGATTGAACTCATTTTCAAAATTCAAATACAGTTTTTGTTACATTCAGTAGTAACTACTTAGAAAGCTTTTGTGAAAAAAAAAATATTGTCTCCTCAGGGTGATGGGAAGCTAGGAAACACACAACATGATTTATCTCCAGGTAGTCAGTCTTAAAGGAATAGCAGATGGTAAACATTATTTATTAGAGCAAGAAATTATTTCAACACATTTTTAGCAAAGAAATTCTGGAGAAATAAGTAATTCTGGTTGGTTGATTTTGAAAGTAAGCCATATGTTGTTTGCATGTTTTGGCATTCATCCAATTTCCCTGTAGATGAGAGTGAAATTAAAAAAAACAAAACCTCTTTACTAATTAGATAATAATGAATATAATGAAAACAGGTGCTGTAACTTTTTAAATTATGAGGATACATCTTGAGACAAGCTCCAGGAAAGAAAAAAGATTGTAAAGGGAAAATTATCTGCATGTATTGGGAAGGGAGCAAATATGAATCCCTGGAGTTATATCCCAGGATGCATGCCAAGCACAATTTTAACTGTTATATTTACTAGTATAGAAATCAGAAGCATGAATCACAGTGAGTTTTAAAATGTCCCTTTCTATTTTATATGAACTACTACATGTAGAAGCCAGTGTTGTACTCAGTATTAAAACCTAATGAATAACTGGAAGGTTTTCAGATACATTAGGATAATTAGTAAGAAGGGGCCAGTTTTGCTAATATGATCAGTAGTACATTGAATGCATGTTTCCCATTGATCTTGTCACCCATAAGTAACAGCAGCCACCCTCAAGGTGCCATTCTTCCTCTGCATGGAGAGAAATTTAGATGATGTAGATCATGTTGATTCAGTCACAAAGAGGAGTAATGACTAGTGGGAGAGTATAGAGTGAACCAGTAATAGCTGACATAAAGGACTAAGACATGGGAAAGGTAATGGGAAATATACAGAGACAGAATGCTAAGGGAGACTTGCTAGGTGCTAAACCAGCTGAGGGTGTTTTAGTTAACCAACCTGGGCTACCAAGGGGGAAAAGTTATCCTGCCTTACGCCTTTCCTTCCAATGAAAGAAATGTGCAGGCTTGAATGTTTCTGAACAAACTGAATATTCAAAGGAATACATGGTAGAACGATTAAAATGCATTCTCAATGATGGAAAATTTGCAAGAATGTATTTTATTTTCCCCAAATTCAGGCTTCTCTTGTTTTAAAATCCTATGTAAAAATCAGCTCTCATAAATTTAGCCTGATGCTAGCTATTGTCTGCTATTGCATAGGCACTTAAATTCCACTTATGATTATTTTTCTAAATGATTAGTGCTTATTGTGATTATTCTCTGGCTAATATATGCAAAATGTGGCCGCAGGCATTTGCTTTTGTTAGCATATCCCCTCCCCCACCCTGAAACCTCAAGGCTGCAGACACTGATGCTGCAGAGAGAAAATGGATGTGTGTGTGTGTGTGTGTGTGTGTGTGTGTGTTAGCGTATGCATGTGTGTGACTGTAACCTTCAAGTTGATACAGTGATAATAACAAACAAAAAAATAGATAATATTTCCCCTTGATAATGCCATTCTGAACATATTATTATAATTAAAAAAACCAAATATAAGCAGAATGCATTAAATTTAAGTGTGGGGTAGTGTTGTAAAACAGCTTTGTAGAGTGCCTACAACTGGAAATTTCATATAACTGAGAATGGCACTTTTATTAAATAATCATGTGATCTTCCAGCCATGTTCCTCACCAGTGCTCTCCCTGTAGCAAAATACAGGGATAATAAACAACCCAGTCTGACAGTAAACTTGTAGGGGGATTGAATCCTTAAAAGAAGGTTCCCATCGCCCTAGAGGAAGACTGAGTGCATGTTTCTGAGTCTTTGAAGGCTCCTCTCAGTAGTCCCACTGCTAGAATGTGCTCTGTTGTCATAGCAACACCATCTCCTGCTTCATACAGGAAAGATTAGCTCTTACTGTGCAGAGGAGAGAATTTAGGGGAAGTCAGACTAATCCCTGGGTGCACTTCCAGGGAAAGGTTGGACCTCGCCTGAGGAATACTGGATCGGCAATGATAGAACTGGCCTGCCACAGACACTGGTATTTAAGTTGAAGAACAGAAGTCACCGTAAGTGTGAGCTCCTCCAGAGTAGATTATTGATGAATGAGGCTTGTGTAAGTCTTGTTGAAGACTGTCCCATGCAGCAGGAGTATGACAGCAGGAGACAGATGAGATTTGCCATTGCTTTTCCTAGTTTAGTTTGCGTTTAAAGATCAATAACTCCAGGCAAGATAAATTTAGATACTTTGCAAGTGTCCCCATAAAATCCTGCAAGTAGGGAAAAAATTAGTCACAAAATGTATTATGCGCTTTTAGCACTTTATTTATTTATCCCAAGTTTTGTACATGCAAATTTAAAATTCCATAGAGAGAGAAAATGTTCATGAAAAAAGATATGTATGTATAAGCAAGTTGTCTTTCTTTAACATCAAAAGTGTTGAAATTACATTTTGGCATTGCAAGTATTCTTCTTCAATTATGTATGCATCTTGTGTAAAATCCTCTGAGTATATTTTTTTAAAAATAATTATAATGTGATAGAAAGATATCCTTTGGGGAAGAGTAAATTATTTGACTATCTTGTTTGGTGCTGAGACTTCAACTTGCCAGTACAAAGCATGGGTTCATCTTTTGGGATTTTTCTGTTGCTTATCTCAAATGGGTTTTGTTCTGGGAGAGATGTCTATGTGGATTTGTTTAGGTGTTTTTTTTTTCCTGGATTTGTATTTACGTAATTCTTTCCACAATTAACCATAGATTATATTTTTATCTTAAAAGCTTGCAATCATTAACTGAGTTTAAAATGTTTTGATATTAATATCTACCTTGGAGATGGGTAGTCTTTCAAAAACTAAATTATTCAAAGGACACTTCAATTTACATACAAAAATGAAAATAATGTTTCAAGACTATTTTAAACACTATTATTTGTGTCACTATGTGTTTATGAATAATAGCATGTATTACCTTGATTATATATGTATTTATATATGTATTCATTTTCTGAATATTCATGGTGAAAATTATTCTGCTTTCCTGTGTTTCAATTGTTTAGATTCTTGCTATGTTTTTATAACATTTATTTAAAAACCGAATTTTATTTCCTGTAAACTTAAGGTTAAATTACAATTATACTGCATATCTAATTAATATGCTAGTTTATGCTAACTATAGCCATTATCATAAAAATATTTAATTTCTTATTTGAAGTATGCTCTTTTCACAGAATGGAAGAGACTTGGGTGGAGCTGTGAAAACACAGTACTCGTAGCACGTGCACTTCCTTTCTCTGAAACTTAATATTAGAGACAACCATAGGACTTAAGACTTTACTGTTATATTAATATGTCACCTAAAATGATTCTCTTTATGTCTTACAAGACACAGCACCAGGAGAGTCATACTTGGTGTAAAGAATTTGTGTTGGAATTGTTCAGGTTTGGATACCTCTCTTAGATATGGAGACCAAACAAAAAGAATTCCTCTTAGATAATGATGACAGATTAAAACACCTTCTTTTCTTTCAGTAATTCTTAGCAGAAGTTCAAGATCCGAACCACTACAAAGAGGAAAGAGAAACCTTATGGTTTTCTTTCCTTAAAAAACTAACTAGAGTGATGGACCCCTTTTCATAAACTTTGATAAAGATGAAAGAAAATTGTGGCTTCATTTTTAAATTTTTGAATTTTAAGAGTTACAGTATGATTTTAGGGTCAGAAATGATGAAATAGGACTGAGAAAGAAGATAATGAAGTGTATTAACAGGTAGATGAAATATTATTTTAAAAAATTCGGGAGAGGCTAGCCCATTCACTACTTTGACTGAACATTTTCAAGAGGTGTTCCTCATCAATTTTATATCAATTAGAATTTTCAGTTCCCTACAAAAATATAGTGGTGACTGACTTGAAGCTAATTTTATCAGCTAAGGCTGAGAGGATTTATCTCTCCAAGATAAGTTTGGCTTGGGCCCTTCTGCTATGTCAGACTTTTGCTTGGTCAGGAGCAGGTAATTCCAAAGTAATTACACTTTAAAAGGCGCCTGGAATCTTCTAAAGTGAAGATTGTTTTATTCTTGAACTAGTCCCCTAGGTTTGGAATGCAGTTTTCTAAGTTCAGGAGTTATTTTAAAAATAGAAATATCAGGAATATTAAGGTCCTCTAAAGCCCTAAGGTTCACAAGTAATCTCAAAATTGTCCGACGGTTTTGCATGAGAAATCTGAGAACAGGAAAATAGAAAAAGAAAATATTGCCATAAAAAATTCATAGCATAGACATGTGCAAGAAAACACTGAACAAACACATAGGACAGTTACTAATACCTGATTTGAGTCATGGTCAGTCATGTAAACTGAGGATAGTTTCTAAGACCAAGTTGAGGGTAGAGGTAGTGCTTAAAAGATGTAAGAAATAAAAGATGAGTCAAAATTCTGAACACCTTTTGCATTTACTTTTAAATACCCAAGTTTCATTCTGACCCTATTTGATTCACCTTGTTGACACATAGTTAGATTGCAAAAGCCACATTAGAGAACTGATAAATAGTAAGTTTCTCTTTCTTATACTGTAGGATTTATACTGACATAAACTATTTAAATATTCTCTCAAGTTTGATGGTTTCATTGAAAAATACATTTGAGATTCCTGTATTTGTTCACACAGAGCTGTATGTAAGAAATTGTGTAGAATAGTGTGGGAAAGATGGTTTCAAGAAGTACTGGATATTATATTATACAATAACTAGAACATCGTTCTGAGGCATATATATCTAGATAGTATATATATATATATTTTAATGCAAATGGTGGCCTATACATCTGAGTATAATCAGGAATGAAATTAAGAAGCAATTTTTGGTAACGATGTATTTTTTAAATGTGGGCAGGATGGATATGGAAAATAATTCATAAAGGTAAAAAGACTGAAAGCCTAAACACCATAGATTCCCTGAGACTCTAAAACATCTTTAAAATGTGTTACTTATTCTGTTTATTAATTAGACTGTCAAATTTGACACATAGTTTTTCTTTAACATATATTTTTCCTTTTTTGTCTTTAACTAATTAGGACTATACTAATTCTAAAATTTAAAAATGTTAGACTAATGAATCTTCTTAGCTTTCTCTTGGTGTTAATACATGATAATATGTAAGTAAACTAAATATAAGGGGAAAAGGTATGTACTCAGTTAAATTGGGGGAGAATATTTTCTTTTTGGAATCATCTAGTTATTTAGGAACAGAATCGTTTGTTTTTCTGTTAAATCTGGACAATTGGCATAATTTTCTCCCACTGTTATTTTGTAATGATAGTAATGTTAATGATTATATTAATTACAAAACAATCTCAATAATCAACTTTTAACTATTGGAGAATTTGATTGTTCTACTCCCCACCCCCGATAGCTCTGTCTATACAGAAGAAAGGATTCAATTACTATAGAGTATATGGGCAGGGTGATGCAAACATGACTACAAATGCAAAGAGTAAAACAGAAGGAAATACAGTCACAATTTCTCTTTCTCTCCTGGCTAGTAATTTGATGTGCTGTGATTGTCTTCTGTTACGCTCATGTGATAAACCGCTGAAGCAATTCTGTACTTGCATATTTAGAGGCCAGACTCTCAAAAATGATTAATATGGATACTTTGGAGGCTTTTAATCAGGCATATGTATTTTCAAGAAGTCATCCTATAGAAAGTTTATGTCTCCCTTACATATGTTTTTCAATACGTATTATCTTACTTATTTCTCAAAATAACACTGGCAAGACCCACATGTTTACGCTTTCTCCCAGCTTTAGGATTGATCAAACTGATGGTTAGAAAGGTTAAAGAATATTCTTAATCATGTAATCAATACACAGAGAACTGAGAACTGTTACAGCTCACTCTGTGTCTCATATTTTCATTTGTCAGTTAAGGAATACTAGTCAATTATGGATGCTACTTGGAGAGTTGGTGATAAAGAGACACTTCTACCTTGTCTTGTCTTAGACTTATGTCCCTGTATGTCCTATGGGTAAATAAGCATGTTGTTTATCACAGGCTAGTTTCTGTGCCCTACTCCAGAAAGAAAAAAGAAAATAAAGACATTTGGGCTTTTAATAGATGCAATGTTGTCTTGGGGTTTAGAAAATTATTCCCTTCACCCATCTATCAACTCTTCCTTCCATCCACCAATTGATGTATTCATTCAGTGACAATTAGTGGAGCCTCCCTTGGGCCTAGGCACACTCCTACATTATGAACGAAGCCAGAAGCTGTCAGTCCAATCAAAGGCAATCCTATGTTCCTTGACAAGGACAATAAATATTTTCAAACATGAGCTCATTATGTTTTAACATGTGACTTGACATGTGAGAACTTCATCTGTCCTTTGGTCTAGGGGGAAAGGAAGTCTCTGAGAGATTATGATCAAATTACAGAGCTCATAAGTGACATGGTTGGGTTCAGAATCTATGTGTTCCAGACTGCCTTGCACATGCTCTGAACTATAATGTCAATCCTCCTGCTTCACAAGTGTGCCAGGGATGCTGATGGAGTTGAGAACACAACACTGGGAGAAAGGAGAGTGAGGACACGTGGGGACAACTGTATTATCAAATGATTTGAGGAAATAAAGGTGATAACTAAAAGAAAGAAACTTGCATTACAATAAAAAATAACAGGCATTTATCATTGTTTCCCAGTTTAAGCTCACATTTGTCTGCCAGTTTAATCTCAATTATGGGTGAAGGTTTCCTTTTTTTCTTTTCCTGATTGTGCTTTCATTAGTGGATAAATACACATGCTACCTCTCTACCTTTCCAAAACAATTTGGAGAATGGCTTAAGATGCACAATTTTTTTTCCAGCATTTGACCTTCCAGATGAATTCACTGAGATTCCTAACAGTCGGGACAAAAATTGGTAGACACATTTCTGTAGACTTCAGAAAATATCACTACAGTTTTTCTGACCCAATATTTTTTCCATTTATTTGCTGAAATAAAGGTGATTGGTAAGGGAAATTTGTGCAGAATTTTTCAAAAATCATCATTCATAGATTGGCTAAATGGCTTGGCAAAAATAAGAAAATTATAGCCAGAAAATGAGGAATCTGTAGGAGGAATAAATATGAACCAAACATTAAAATATACTGATGGATATTTGAAATATCATGAAATCTAGAAAGAGTTTTCACTTGTAGCTGTATATTCCTATGCATAATTTTATATTACCCACTGATGCAATCTTTTTAAATGAGATGATTAGCTTCATTCAGCACATACATTTTATCTATGATTCTATATCACACCTTTTGGTAAAACATACTATGGTTAATATGGCTAGTAATTATTAAGAATAATCATCCATATTAAAGTCTGGTTAACATAATGATTAGTATAACTAACCTACCATAGATTTTGAAAGAGGAAAAAAAACCTGTGAATCTGAGCTGTATTTGCTAAGAATTTACTCCAATTAGTAAGAAAATTTTCGCAGGAATAAAAATAACGAATAGCTACTTTATGTTGGCTTTAATGCTTTGAAAGAAGTTTAAAATTTTTAGAAAAAAAAATCCCTGACACTGTGGCTGATGAGAAGATGAAGCACATGGATATCCTTTCTCTAGAAATAGCTTAAGGCATGAAGGAAATTTAAGAGTGAGAACCATGTCTTTATTTTTATTCACACTCTTGCTAATAAGATCCCTAGGGATGGCTAGTCCCATAAGAAGGAAATGTGTACTTTCCTGAACCCGTATGGCATGAAGGAGGATTGGTTTCTGGGATGCCCTTAGTGTTTTTCTCTGGTTTCTGTTCTTGCAAGTGAGGAGCTGGGTGGGGAAAAAAGGATAAAAAATGTGGGGATTTTTTTATTCTGTCCATTTTTTTACTGCTATAAAACCCCATAGTTCTCCAATTGTCTTTTGAGCTTTGAATTCTAACCTATTCCCTTAACTTTGCTTTATTTGAGTATTATGGGTTAAATATTTCCACTATTCTATACTCTCTTAGATTTTATACCCTTGTTTTTAACTTACTAACAGAAATACCAGAGCTGGGCCTAATAAGATATTGTTAATGCTTTTGTTTCAAATTTTTGGATTAGAGGAATTACATGTAATATATTTGTTAGTGGACCTGGGATAGAAAAGTAGATTTATATTCTGAGGAGTATTTTTCTTCAGTGTTTTGCTTCCTAGATAATGTTTTGACTAGTTAGGTAATTATTCTGGAGTGATTTTTGCATATTAGTTCTCTGTAACACCTTTAACTATTTTTTCTGTGGGTCATGGGGCTTGAAATTCGGCTAGGGAACTGTCCCCGAGCTCTTTAGCTTTGGGCTACTGCCCTACCCTTGAGCCAAGCCCCATTTCCCGTTTTCTAGAGGCTAACTAGATATATGAGTCTCAGGTACTTTTGTGCCATGGCTGGCTTTGAACCTTGATCCTCAGATCTCAGCCTCCTGAGTAGCTAGGATTACACGTGTGAGCCATGGCGCTCGGCTACTGACACCATTATATGTGTTGATCTAGGTGTCAAGAGATTTGGGTCCCAGCTACACCACTAACTTTTTAGAGACTAAGTCTCTTCATTATATTCAAAGGACAAAAATTCAATAATTAGCTAAGGTACAAATGTATATACACTTGACAAAATTTCAATAAAGTTTAGGCATGGGGTTGGCCTGAATTCTGGGAGCTACCACTTTACCAAAGCATAGATATTCTCTTATTGAACCAAAGTCACAAATACATGGCATTTTTTGCCATAATCCCTTTTTGCCTTGAAGGATAGGGAAGCAGCATGGAAACACATTTCCATGGGGCTCTCAGCCCCACACGTGCAATGTGTTTTCTTTTGTTTGTTGACTAAGGGACAAAGATTCTATGTCAAATGTGGTCTTACTCCAAAGTTTAATAGACAAAACCATAAAATATGGTAATGAAATATTGGTTAAAACATTGAGCCACAAAAAATTCCAGAATACAAAAATAGATAAAGAAAAAAATTCTCATGCTCGGGTTGGGAGTCTCCTTCTAAACTTCTCAGACTGAGATTTGAAGATTCCAAGGAAAAGAAATCCAAGGGTCTTATCTCCAGTTAACCAGCAAAAAGTCAGACGTGGAGATGTGGCTCAGATAGTAGAGTGCCAGCCTTGAGTGGAACAGCCAAAGGGCAATGCGAGGTCCTAAGTTCAAGCCCCTGTGCTTATCTACATACATGCATGTATGCATACATACATACATACATACATACATACCTACATACACCAGTGGAAAGCAGATGTAGATGTATAAATAAAGTGATAGAACACCAGGACAAGGAAGCAAAGCTGAGCAAGTGCAAGATACTTTGTTCAAACCACAACAGTTTAAAAAAAAAAAGAAGAAAAAACAGAAGAAAGGAAAGAAAAAGAAGGATGAAGGAAGGAAAGAATGGCTCTCAGCCTCAATCACTATACGCTTAGTGGATAACGTTGGCTAACAGTTGGGCTTGTATATTTCTAGACAAGGAAGATACTTTATTGATTCATAGATTCGTATATATCTTTACCTAAAATATACCTTTTCGTCATTATATAGAAGATGACTCTTCATTTTTATCATAATTTTGAGTCAATTGGTAGAAAGACATTTCCTCAGTGACTTACTGAAATTGTTCCTGGTTTTAATGTGACCAGCCACTACAACAGAAGTCCTAACAACTTATTGATTACAAAACAGAATAGGATGGCTCGATATGGTTCTGAAATTGACACAATGGCAAGTAAACACACACCTTTATGTCATACATATAAAAATGGAGAGCAGGCCAAATAAAAGACAAGCTGTTAAAATACTGACTGGTTTGCCAGTTTCTGCAGGACTGAAATGTGTAAATTAGAGACTCAATGGAGTCTACTAGCCAGAAATGAAAAGAAAAGTGCATTCAGCTCCCTAATTAATGCTCCATTTCCAATTTGATTGAAAGGAAAATTAGCCACTCATCCCTATGGGAAAACTGGTTGATCTAGGTGACAAGAGATTTGGGTCACATACTATCCTGAGAACCACATGAGACCATCAGTAAAAATCCTACCCTTTATTCTCAATGTGGATACAAAAACTAAGGGTAATATTAGTTATTGTTGTACTATGGACCTGGGATTATATGGCAGTGTGATAAGGGAAATTATCTCCAAATAACTTGAATTTTAGAAAGACCATGACATAACTGTAATATAATATTGATCTTTTATTTTCCTGATGTCTATATTGTTTATACGCGATATAATTTTTTTTGCCAGTCATGGGCTTGAGCTCAGGGCCTGAGCCCTGTCGTTGGACTTTCTCAAGGCTAGAGCTCTACCACTTGAGTCACAGAACCACTTCCAACTTTTCTATGTATGTGGTACCAAGGAAGCGAACCCGGGTCTTTGTGCATGCTAGGCAAGCACTCTACCACTATGCCAAACCCCTGGCCCATGATATAATTTTTTAGTGTATTCCTAGGAGTTCAAGTCACTCAATGAGATGGCAGTGAAGTACTGGATTTACAGGCTGAGTTACTGGCCATTGTTGTAAACAGGACTTTTTAAATGGAGAATTGTCAGTCATGGTCTTCTCCCTCAGCAATAAAATATAAATTTCTGTAAAATAATAATAAAAAATAACATTTTGTATTCTCTATATTATTACATCATATTCATGATACTGTTGGTGAATTTTGCTCATGCTACATAATTGCAGAAAAGTTTGTTGAAATTATTGCCTGTTGATTTAAACTTTAGTAAACTTTTCAAGATGATATTATTTAGCATTTAATTTTAAATACATACGTATTGCTAAAAAAATATATGGCTATATATGCACATGGAAAGAGATAGGCAAAACACCTCTGTTACAGTTAATGAAGTCCATTCTTGATTTTTTTTGAGGTTGCGTGAAATGGGTAACCTAAGATCAAACTTTTGCTCTTGAGCTGTGCAGCTCTTGGGGAATCTACCATAGTTAACTAACTTTTTCTACTCCAGAAAATGCCTCTTGTCTTTCAAGTGTCTCTAGCAATATGAAAATTCTTATTTCCTGATGGGGTATAGGAACAGGTTTTAGGCAGAAAATACGTTCGTAAATTAAGACAGGCAGTTTCAGATCTTGCCATTGTCATTGGCCTTGTGTCTTGAGTAATTTGTTCATTTTATCTTCATCAAGCTCTATAAAGTGGAAAGGCTGACAGTGCTATTTCATTCACATGACAGTTTTGAATACAGTAAGTGTAATAACTATGAAAATGATTTGTATGATTAAAAGATTCACAGATTCAAATTATTTGGTATTACTAAGATAAATGTATCCTTTTGTTCAATTAAGTCAGAATAATTTAGTCCTTGTAGAAAAATGTTAGTACTTCAAAATATATGTAAAAGATAATTTTTAGATTGCTTATTAAATTTCTTGCCATTTAACAAAGCAGTTTATGTATATAATGCAGCTTGATCGATGTCATCCTTTCTTTTGTTTTCTTTTCTTTCTTTTTTTTTTGTGGCCAGTCCGGGGGCTTGAACTCATGACCTGGGCACTGTCCTTGGACACTTTTGCTCAAGGCTAGTGCTCTACTACTGAGCCACAGCTCCATTTCTGGCTTTTTCTGTTTGTTGTACCCAGGAATCCAATCTAGAACTTGTGCATGCTAGGCGAGCACTCTTTCACTAGGCTACGCTTCTAGCCCCCATGCCATTTTTTAAACATCTTCTCAAGGGATGTGTTGAGAATGGTGGGTGAAAATACTGAAAAGGTAACATTGATAAAGAGGCACTGCATTCATAAACTTATTGAATGGAAACTCCATTTTACAACTATTTAAAATATTCAAAAATTTTTGTGTAAAATTTTAATGCTTTAGAATTTGTCACCAAACTTCTCATTGACATTTTATCCTTAATGTGCCCATACATTAAATAAGAGCACTACGATAAAGTGTGTGGGATTTTAACTTCCCAGAAAGTAAGGCGAAGATGTTAAAAATATCATGGATATTAGATTATAAAAGAAAATATTGCAGAGTGTTTCAAATATTGAAGAGAATATCTTCAAAGTTGATAGTAGAGTTCTTAAAGTCATTGTGAGTCAAATTGTACCAGTTGGATCCAATCTGGAAAACAGCGCTCATTTCATGTTATTAGAAAAGAAAAAAAAAGCTTAATACAAAGCAGTCTTTAGAGTAGTATTAGACTTGCTAAAATCTAGACAGGATGAAGTGAAGCAAAAGTGTGTGAAAAACAGAAAGAAGTGACTCCCAGGCCAAGGATGGTGAGGGGAGATCTAGTGTCAAGGAGCCTGACACCAGAACTATTCTGTGCATGACAGATTCACAGGTGATGTTAGTGACATGCCAAGACAGAAAGATCAACTGGCTCAGAGGGGAGAGCAAAAGAGTTGGAGCATAGGGTAGGCACTTTCTTTTTGTTGTTATCTACCTCTGCCAGTGTTTCTCCTCGTCTGAACTAAGTCATAAGTCAATACACAATGAGTAGAAAATGAAGTTTACAAAGATGAGAAAGAGAAAGAAGGAAAGCAGAAGGACAGCATGTCACACTCGTTCAGAGTATTTGTTTTTGTTGTGTAAGTCAGTTCTGCAGAAGAGATTGATGACTTAGTTTTTCACAGCATTCGTGTCCTCATTGCACAGTGGTGGCTTACTCATTGCAGGAGGGAGAAGAGTGTTGCAGGGGGAGTACAGGAAGCACTTGGGAACATTCCTAGAGGAATTCTAATCACTCACCAACCTGAGTGGAATTTTAATATGTCTACTACGATCTCTGACCATCTCCCTTTAGGGCCATTCCCCACACTCATTATACTTCCTGGCCTGCTTGCATACAACAGAAAAATATCCTTTCATTCCACAATTACAGATAAAAAGGTTTAAATTGCAGATACTCATTGGAAATAACATTTTTCTACAGAAGAATTTCAGTCAAAGAATAATCAATCTATCAATCTATTCCTCTGTAAAATAAACTTCCAGGGAATCAGTATGCACATAACTACTAGAGAATTAGCTGCCAACCGGAGAAACAGAACAGGAATGATACAGGGGACAAACTTGGAAGACTTAGCCAATTCTTTCTGTGATAATGTTCGATCTAGTGCATAAGCAAAATCCACGTTTGTTTGCCTGTGTTATCTTTGTTACTCTGAGGTAGAAACAGGAGGATTTTGGTTTCAAGGCCAGTCAAGGTAAAGTTATCTTAGAAACACACACAAATACAAGTGTGTTGAGTACTTGTGTAGCATGCATGAGGCTAGCATGGGAATCACTAGTGTGGAAAAAGAAAGGGAGAAAGATAGGGAAAGGAAGGAAGGATGGAAAAAGGGAGAAAGAAAGGGAAAGGAAGGAAGAAAGAAAGGAAGCAAGAAAGACAGAAAAAGAAAAGGAAGGAAGAGAGACACAAAGTAAAGAAGGAAGCGAGAAAAAAGAAGGAAAGAAAATAACCTATTGAGGCCTTATATTAAAACTTCTATCTTGGAAAACAAGCTTTGGCAATTATCTACACACAACCCAGATCTTTCTCCAGTACCTAGGTTATCATGTGGCTCTTCTGCCTTCATTTTTCACCCTTCCAGGGGAAGGCATGTCTGTGAGGTGAAGTGCTGCCCTGACAGTGCTCATTCCAGGATAAATTTAAAGCTTTCCAAGATTCCATTCCGTTCTAAGGTACTGGATTTCAAATATAAGCTTCTCATATTTGTGTCTTCTTTAATTCATGGCTTTTCAGCTTTTCAGACTAGGATACTTTCTGAATTATTATTGGCATAGTAAAAAAAATCCCTCTCGGATTGTTGTTAGGTTAAGTGCCTTTTGAGGGTGACTGGCTCTCAGTTCGTATTCATTTTAGCTTCTATTAGAACATTTCTTTTTTTAAGTTATATTTTTATTATCTTTATATAGTTGTACAAAAGAGTCACCATTCAACAAATAAGATAATGAATACAATGCATCTTAATCAGTGTCATGCATAAATTTTTTCATATTTTTTATAATTAATAGGATTACATTATATTCACCAGATAGAGTGTGCATTACTTCATGAAGTAAGCCTGACTCAAAGGAACATAGGCTCAATGGTTTCTTCATTTGTCGTAATCAGTAGAAACCTTGGACTCTCCTAGCAGAGATTTACAATAGAACAAAACCTATAAGGCCATATAGAATGACGCTGAATGAAAGGACCTCCAAGAAACAAAAGCCATATAATGAGTGATTTTTGTTCTTAATGTACTATGTTATCTCATCTCTTTTGCTATCCCTTGGTTATCTCATTGTTACAGTATTTCACCTGATTATCTGATATATTTTATATATGCATACTTGGTTATTTGAAGTCGGATAGGGAAGGGAGGAAATCAAGATGAGGGCTGGGGGTGAGGGGAGGGAAATGGGGAGTCCAGCAAATTGTCAAATAATTTTTAATAGATTAGGATTATAGTAATGACAATGTCTTGTTTCTCTTATCCACTCAACATAGTTTTTGGCTTGTGTTCTGTTGAAACAGTTACTGTGCTAGATATAATTAAACTACTTGAGATCTTATCATGATATCCGCAGTTCACTGAATGAAACAGATCATCAGAAGTCCTCATTATTGTTTTGGTTTTGATCTATGCATTAAATGGGAGGAAATGTGAGTTCCCAATTTATTAGCATATGCACAGTTGTATAAATATTCTATAATATAAATATACTATATTATTTATGGTATTATCTACACTGTTGATAAATAAGTATATCTGTATTTAGTTCAGCATTATATAAAACATTTAGCCATTCCTTCTCTCCATGTATGTCTTTCTATCTATATGCTAGCATTCTATAAAACACTAGACTGAATTTGCAGAGGAGCACAAAGAAGTATATAGCATAACAGTACTTACTGTAATCAAGTTTAGTCTTAAGTTTCATTCAAACGTATTTTAAAGCCATAGATGACAAAGGGACCAAGCAAACTCTCACTGAACCTTATCAATATAGTCCCTGTTAGGGATGTGAGAAACTGTGACACTCAGATTTTCATACCTTTATACCTTATCTCTGTACCTTTTCTGCATTATCTCCTTAAATTATATTTCATTCTAAGCATGTGTTAACAGAAGCCAAATAAGAACAACAGGGTTCAATACCCTGTTCACTTGTTCTCAGCAAAATCAATTTCATCGTGTTAAAAACTAGTTCTTTAGTTCCTGTCATGGCAGTTTTATTTACACCACTAAATTGTTGATATAAATGTTTTGACTTCAACCTGTGACCTCTTTCTTTTATACACATATAAGATTACATGGACCAATAGTAATAAATCAAATTACATTTTGCAAATTCAAACCAAAAGATAAGATTTCATTGTTTACTTTTCTCTTTTACTTTTTTTAATCTTGCGATGGGATCTGCCTATTTTACCTAGTCTACCATTGAACTCAGGATGCCACTGATTCAGTTTCCTGAGTGCTGGGGGTGGGAGGGGAGGATATTTTGAGTATAAATCATTTCACAGGTTTTGGCGTTATTGAGGGCTTGAAAGCATATGGTTTTTGTAGTCAGGGGCTACAGTTGTTGCAAGTAAGACAACAAAAGATAATACAGAGAACAAAGCTAAAAATTATATTATTATAAGTTGAAAACAAATTCAAGGATTGTCCATGTTTTCGTAAGATTTTAAAGAAAGAAAATGAGAAAAATGAGGAAGGACCTTTCAGGTGACCTGTCCAGATAGAGAATTTCCTTAAGGGAGGAATGGCTTGTGCAATGCGACTCCTGCAGGCAGGAGCTGGGATGAGATGTGAGGCTGAGAATTTGTGCACACCAGATTGCTTCCTTCTTCATTCCATAGAGAGTGATTTCATGTTATAAGAGAGACCGTGTGGTCTGATAATGGCCAAGCCTCTATTTCACAGCAGACTCTGAGAATTGGAGGAAGACATTTAGCAGAAATCAAGAGGTATAAAGGGGTTGCATTGGAGCTTGTTTTAAAAGCTATATTGAAAATAGAGTTTGAGAGACAATTTAAGGATTATGTATCAATTATTTATGTGTCTATCATTTACTTCTTTAGATACTAATGTTTTAACTACTGGAAACAATATTATTCACAGCTATATATCTTATTTAAAGTTAATGGTATCATTAGGTAGAAGAGGAACTTTTCTAAGGGGGCTTCACAAGACGTGTAGTGAAGGACTGAACTGCATTTGGACAAAATGATATGAAGCACTTTGGACTCTAAGTGCATCTGATCTGGACTGTTAGGACAGTCTCAAAATGAGGATGCTATGTATATTTTTTCTTCTTCACTTTGCCTTAGGCACTTGGCCTAAAGGCCATAATAAAGTGTTCCTGAAAGTAACTGAGTGGGAAGTGGGTTAGGTACTTTGGGGCTTCACACACACACACACACACGCACGCACGCACGCACGCACGCACGCACACACATCATAGATGCAGCCATCTTTGCATAGCACTAACCATGGAATTTGGTACTATTAACTACATAAGAAATATTCTCAGAATTGTCCAAAGTAACCAAGGGTTTCTAGGATCTCTCCTAGCTGATGTAGCGGATGGGAAGTTGGGAAGTGGGTATTGTGTTGGTGCTACTGTCTTCTAGACAGCTGCTGTCGCTGAGTTAGCCTACACTGAACCCAGGTGACCAACACTGGATCTTTCCCACCAAAACTAACTGGGGAATCAATTCAATCCACCCATCCAGCAGCCCTCCTGATGTCACTAGCTTCCACATTCTCTGTTGCTAGGGGCCCTAGGCACATTTACTTTCCAAAGCTCCAGTGGTTTTTTTCTCTTTGGTCTCAAACACAAAGTCTTTGGTTCAAAGGCTTATGGTACTCAGGCAGAATCCTTAGCAAAGACTCATCCCTCAGGGCCTGTCCCCAGGGGCTCTGCCCACCAGGCTCTGTGTGGTTGCCTGCTACCCATACACCAGCAGTCACTCCGAGGGAGGAAAAGATGTTGGGTAAGAAAGGAAATGACCTCTTAAAGCAGCTAACTGATGTAAAGCTGTTATGATTAAGAAGAGCCTGAGGTCTCTGATTTTTAAATTGTAAAAAGCATCTTTAAAGACAAGGAAGAATAAAAGTCACTAATGTGTTTATGTGAAATGGAGCCATCAAAGATTGCTAATTTATCCTCAATTTGACATTTCCTCATGCTCTATAGAATGAATTTTAATAATAACATCAAGAAATGTAATTTTTTGATTTATCAAACAGCATAAAATGGAAATTTTTACCACCTAAATTATGAAGTCTGTAAACATGTATTTGGTATGCATAAATATAAATCACTGATTTGTTTTTTTATAAAACATACTGAGGAATGAAATATGTAAGGCTGTTGAATTTAGTTACCTTGGTAACATCTGGAGTGAGCTACTCCATCTAAAAATACATCTCCATTGTTTATATTGTATATGGAAATTGTAATTAACTGATATTTATGAATCTCTCTAGTAAGTGATAATGTTTATCTTACTTGAAAAATGAATAAATGATACACTGTTTATTAGGTAGAGGTGGTAATTTCAGGCTGAAAAATACATATAGGATGATTTTTGACTATAACAAGAATTGGATTTGCATTATGCTAACATGAATGTGATTTAAAATGTACTGCATATTTACCATTATTTATTTTTTATTGATAAAGATTTGTTTCATGCAATCTTCAGTATACTTATAAAAGGATTATAGCATATAAAATTAAGTCATATTTTCCTTCACAAATTAAATAATTATATTAAATTTTTTGCATTGTACTTTCAATTTTCATGGAAAGAAATACGTAACAATCAGAAAGTTTGTCATAAGAACTTCAATCAGTGTGAAAAAAGTGTGCACATTTCCAGGTACACATAAGTCCCGTTAGTTCTGTTTTCAGCCCTAGACATTCCATATTTAAAGGATTGCTTTTGATATCACATCAATAGCTTTGGAGACTTTGATATATTATTTATTGTCAGTTTGTGAAACTTCCTGTCTTTTCTCTGCATATAAACTATTCTTAAATGGGAACATAGAATGAATAACTGAATAGTCTTGTGATATGAACATGCTTTATCCACATATATACCACATGCTATATTATATGCTATGTACTAGATTATGTGAATATATATACAATATAGATATATTCTCAGATTAAATACTAAGATCATTGGAATACAAAATAATTTCATAGGCAGTCTCTTTCCTTCTCATTTTTTTTTTGCTTCTACTTGTAGACTGCCTCACGTGAACCACACTCTCAGACATTTTTTTGGTATGCTTATTTTTCAGCTGTATTCAACTGTATTTCAATTCCCATGTCTTTTTCCAGGAGCTGACAAAATATTACAATTTTCCTTCAGCAACCATTAGTAGAACTGGAATCACAGGCTCTCACCACACACTCTGCTTCTTGTCTGAGATGGGATGTAACTATCCTAACTTGCTGCCCTTTGTCTGCAATCCTTCCAGTCTCTATTTGCTGAGTGGGCTAGTTCTGTTTGGTTCTCTTCCCTCCTTCCCAGTTTATCTTTCTCATTCTCTTCTAAGTGCTTAGCACTCTAATTTCACTTCTCACTTGCCCTCATGTTCTTTCATCTGTGACTCTGCACAGGGTCTCTCTGTGGAGAGAGCTGGTCATGAAGGCACCCCTACTTTCCAGGCCAAAGCTCGTTTATCATAGATAGTGAACTCTTATCATATATTTTGTAAACCTCCTCTCACACCTTTATTCCTCATACTTGATCACAACCTTTTGGTTCTGCTTATTACGTACATGCTTATTTTTCTTTGCCTCTTAATTATCTGTGAGCTCACTAAATGCAGAATCTTTGCATTTAACTCCATATTGGCCACAAGCTAGACTTTAAATAAGTGTTTACTAAAAAATGATGGAGCTGCTCCACAGTGTCTTTAAATATTTATTTATGTTAATATAATTAATTAGAGGTCTGAAATCTTTCCTTATACTCTGCAGAATACAGTACTGGATGCTATTACTTCATTCATAGTCTTAAAGGAAGCAATTGTCCCATCTTTCTGTGTCTTAATATTTTAATTAGTAGTGTATTTTTATTTTCATAAAATAGCACCACATAGATAAACAAAAATAAAATGGCATTGTTTTATGCAAACTTGTCTCTGTATTTTCTTTTTACAAGGTTGAGAACAAATTGGCTCATATTTTCCTATATGTTAAAATGAAATATGAGGAATGCCTTAATATTGTATCCAGTTAAATATTTATTGATCCAGTTTGCTATATTTGTTAGTTTCTGTTTTGTAAATGTTTGCTATTCTGATTTTCACCTTTACGTTCACCGAGAGCCACTCCCATTACAAAATTTTTAGGCTTAAAAGTCCAAATAGGACATAAACTGCACTAAAGTTTAGGATTGCATTTAATATTTTTGACATACATTAAACATCCATAATTCTTATACCAATGTGCAAGAATGGGTAATGCTTCTATTTAGACAATTTTCGTCCAAACTGTGTATTATCTTAGGAAAAAATAAAGTCTATTAATCAAGTCATTCATATATAGTGAGACCAGAGGAGGATATTGTTATGAGAGGAAATAAAATGTTATTTATCAACATGAGCTCCAAGAAATGGAAATATCAGGGTTTTTATTGCTTTTTTTTTATCTCCTTGGTCACTGTTTTCCTTTTCTGTACCTTTTGTCTTATATGGAAGTTTATCTTTTTTAGGGTAGGTTTAAAGGGGACAAAGGTGATCAAATGCAGCAGTGACAATAGACAGTATACTGAAAATTAGCTATGCAACTTGTGAGGGACATTGGTCAAGAAGGAAAAAAATAGGAGAAAACAAGGGAAGAGGTGGGAATGTTCACAAAGAAATGAACTCATTACCTCACTTAGGTAGCTGTAGCCCCTCTGTACATCACCTTTAAAATACCAGTAAAAAGTCTTATTCTGTTAAACTTAACTTGAAGATTGCATTTGATATGGCGCTGTTGTTTTGCTTGTGTTATCATCTTTGTATTACTTTACTTCATTTCTCAGTCATCATCATTCCTCCCGTATTATCAAAAGCAGTACCTATTTCACAAGGGCTCTGGAGTAGGCAAAAGTACATATTACATTTTTTTAAAAAATCAGTGGCAAACATATAATAGGAAATATAATGGTAAATGTAAATTGAGGTCAAAATTGAGCAACTCATTAATTAAAACCAACATAAAATTTTGTTTCCAACAGATGATTCTGCTGCAGAGAGCTTTAACGGCAATGAAACTCTGGGGCACAGTTCAGTTGCTTCAGGGGGAACGCAGGGCAGGGAGACTGGAGACTCCAACAGTGATGGCAAAGCTGGGCTGGAACAGGATGAGCAGCCACTGAACTTGAGTGACAGTCCCCTGTCTGCGCAGCTGACTTCAGAATACAGAATAGATGAGCACAGCAGTAATGGAAAAAACAAGTACAAGAATCTTCTAATTTCTGACCTCAAGATGGAACGAGAAGCAAGGGAAAATGGAAGCAAGGTAAGCTTATTCTGAAATGGCTAAGGCACTTCCTAAATTAGTCTGGAGGATCTGCATGATATATTGAAATATCTACAAGTGACAAAAAATACTGCCAATATAATATGTTTTAAAAGATTCCTGAGCTGAACACTGATGGCTCACATGTGTAATCCCAGCTATCTGAGGATCACGGTTCCAAGCTAGCACGTGCAGAAAAATCTGTGAGACTCCAAGTAAAAAGCCAAACTTCTAGTATCAGCCCCCTCATAAAAGTAATTAAGCCAGGGCAGGGAGTTTGGCCTAGTGGTAGAGTTCTTGCTTAGCATGCATGAAGATCTGGGTTCGATTTGTACATATATATGTACATATATATGCATGTATACATATGTATATATGTATGCATATATTTGTATGTATAAGTAAGTATGTACATATATACAACTACATGTGCAAGTATATGAATGTATACATATATGTGTGTATACTATACTCCCTCCATTTTAACACCCAAAACAATCACTTAAAAATGGATTATATGGGGCTGGGAGTTTGGCCTAGTGAGTTCAATTTCTAGATACCACAAACATAGAAAAAAGTGGGAGAACTTTAGGTTTGAGAAAATCCAAGGACAGTGCTCAGGCCCAGGACTGGCAAAAAGAAATGGATCATGTCTTGACACTTTTGGTATTTTTGATGCAATTATTTACTTTAATATATTTCATTTATATAATCTACTTACGTCTGCAATTAGGAATTTTCCCAGCTCAGGTGTGAACAGTTCACTAAAAGCATACAGTTTTGAGCTATAAAAAGATCACTGTGTTGTTCCTCCAGATTGGATAGGTGCGCATAGCAATAAAATTTCAATTAAAGTGTCTAGCATGCTTTTGAGAACTTCAGGCAATAATTTACTTAATGAACCCCGGGGTTTGTGGCCATGTCCTAGATGAGTTATGTGGATGAAATATCTAGTTGAAGAAGGAATTTATCATCACCTATACAAAAGACAATAAAATATTACAGAAATTTCAATCAAATTTCTGTAAACTTTATACTAAAGTATATTGTGCCCCTTCATTCTCAAATGCTTATTTTAAAAACTAAGTTGAAATTACCCCCCCCCCCGAGAGTCATTTTGCTCTGTAAGTTTACAAAGAATATAGGCTTTCCTTGCTTTCTTTAATCTGTATCTCTAAGACTGTATTAGTGTGGTTTTTAATATGGATTTTTAAATCAAAATGTTTTAATGTGGATTAATATCCAAATTTGCTTCAGCACTATACTTCCTAAATTGGCTATAGTTATCTCTTTGCCTGCAGGTATATTGATTTATCCTTTTCTAAGTAAGTCAGCAGACAAGACCATGTAATTAGACATTTCTGCCAGAGGGAGATTGCTCCAGCTTTTTCTGGAATGTCTTCATTGGTTTAAAGTCACATTACACAGACAACAAAAGATTATGCATTCACTTACTTTATTAGAATTACTACTTATCATAAAGGAAATAGTAACATGTTATCTAGTATTTCACATCACCTTATCTATGTAAGGGTAAATTATGAAATGGTTTTCTTTGACATAAGCAGTTTTTATCGCTTCTAAAACCTTGATTAAAACCCACTTCTTTGGCTTGTCCATGTCTATCAGCTTGTTCAGCTTAAGTTCCTGCCATGTTTTCAGTAGCTTTTCCAGAGCAACTCTTCATCACTGTGAAGCTTCATGATACTTCCACATTCAATGTAGGCTTCTATTGCATTTTTTGCCAGTCCTGGGCTTGAGCTCAGGGCCTGAGCACTGTCCTTGAACTTTACCACTTGAGCCTCAACACCACTTCCGGCTTTTTTTTCTACGTATGTGATACCGAGGAATTGAACCTGGGTCTATAGCATTTTTAATTTTTTTTTAAAATAAAGTCACCATGATAACTAGATCAGCAAAGTTTCCTATACCTTACAATCTTTCACCATAGTGTTTGGAATTGAGTGATGAACCACATCTTTCAAGTCATTTGTTCACACTTTTTACATTACACTTTTCTACCATCTTTTGCATTTGTTGACCCTATGTAGACTGAGAATGAGAGGTCTTCCAGATCTGATTGTTGCACTCAAATCGGACAATAAGACAAAACAGACCAACACATAAATATTGATAAATCTTAATGCATACATAAACCTTGTTTTTGTGATCTGATATTTTTTGAACTGTCAAACATACTTTTGTAATGGATAAGATCAATGCCATGGACGTTTAGCAGGTTTGGCCCTCAAGATCCTCAATCATTTTCTTAATGTAATCTCATCATTTTGTATATGAGGAAGGCTTCTTCAAATAAGCAAGCTTGAGAACACTGCAACCTTGATGAAAGTTTGATTCCCTGAATCCTTGTTACTTGTGTTTCTCCCAATATGTCTGGTATGAAACATAGCTAGTGTTGTAACGTCATTTCAGTTTTCCACTGAAATCAAATATTTTCTCTCTGATTTTAATATAAAAAATCAGTAGTAGAGGATGGGAATTTGGCCTACTGGTAGAGTGCCTAGCACGCACAAAGACCTGAGTTCATTTCCTCAGTATCACATACATAGAAAAAGCTGGAGGTGGTACATAGGCTCAAGTGGTAGAGCTCTAGCCTTGAGAAAGCATTGTCTAAGGATAGCTCAGGCCCTAAGTTTAAGCCCCAGGACTGGCAAAACATAAAAGAAAGAAAAGAAAAACGAAATCAGTTTAAAAAAAACCATGGGGGTATCAATATTCAAGAATGTAACTGATGAATGTAACATAATCCCTCCATACATCACCCTGGCAATAAAGGAAATTTAAAAAATGAAATCAGTAGAAAAGATTTTCTCTTCCTTTTTGAAAACAGACATTGGTTTTTTTATTCAAGCAAGAAAACAGCATTTCTGTGGGGATGAGAGTCCACACACACTTCCTAGAGGAAGTGTCTTGAGCTTTGGTAGAAATGCAGGATCGTCATTTTTGTCTAGAAGTCTCTTGCTTGACACACGATGTAGGGTCTTTAATGCAGATGGGGAGAGGCTTGGCTTCTGAATTGGTGCTGTCCCTTCTAAGCTGTGTATTACTTGAAAACAAAACTTGTTCATACTGCACAAACTAAATATTTTGGCACAGACTTATTGCTCATGTATTTACTGACAGGTTCTACTTTGATGCACCTACAGTAGGAAGCAAAAATATCCAAGTGAACAAAGCAGGTCTCTTTCCCAAAGCCTATGGTCCAGTCAAAAATAAAGACAAAATTATGACTTATAGTCTAACTCAGTATGTGATATGTGGGAAGAGTGGCAGGTGGAATAAAGAATGGCATTATAAAGATTAATGTGGAAAAGTATAGAGAGAATAGTGCCAAACATGAGTGTGGTAGGGCAAGAAGGAGCCATTATAATCAAGAGGATTGTGTACATGGGAATTAGACATATTGTGAACATGTGTTCACGAGCATGCCTGGCTGGCATAGCAATTTGCAGGAAATTTAGAATAGATGCCATAACAAAGATGTGTTGTGAAATGAAGTACAAAATATCTCCATCAATAAAGGATTGAGGCCACATTCATTTTTGGATTATGTTTGAAAATATTAAATTTTTACTCAGTTTGGAATTTTAGAAAAATTATTCAGCCCCAATTGCAGGTGGAGAGATAGGTTCTAGAGATGGGTATGTGTAAGGGGAGAAATTTGGTCAAGTAGCTACTGTGACAACCCAGAAGGAAAATAATAATTGGGATTCATTATGTGTCAACTGATTACATGAAGGCAGTAAAATATAAATAAGCAGTTTACTTTCCTACACATTTTTTACATTGTATTTGCAAGAGTACGTGGCTTTACAGCTTGAATTTTGCCAAACTCTTAGGAATGCCTTTCTTGTTAAAACACAGTGTCAATAGACCTTTTGTCCCTTGGAAAGGATGTACATTCTGGGAGTTTAGTAATGTGGACTTGCTTGAAAGTCCTTCCCTGTTTGTGCACTTTCAGAATGTCTAACACTATTGTAATTTCTAATGCATACTAGTTTCTCAGCAAATATTTTCACTGAGTGTAGGAAATAAGACATAGACCATTCTAGAGTGACTCCAACCTTTTTGGCTTGGTTTATTGACTGTGAGAGCATCCACTTTACAAAGATTTAGAATGAGAAACATTTGAGCAAGCAGGATTCGTAATTTGCAGTACCTCTGTAGTATTCTTGGATGTGTGCAGTAGGCATTGGGGCATTGGTGTCTGTTCAGAAAACTCACATGGGATGGTAAAATAGATATTTAGATGATTTTAGAATGGAAGTGCTACTAAAAGGTATCGTGGCTGATACATTTCCCCTTGGGAGACCATAGAAATGTTTGACATCATCCTGAAAATAGAAGAAGGACTATTACAGATAGTAGAAACATTTGATGACTCAGTGAAAAAATGAACTGGATATGAAGATAGTTAATAGAGAATGAGACTAGATAGCAGAACTATTTTAATCAGAAAGGATTAATCAGGATATGTGACTTTTGCCTTAGGATTCCTTCTTGCAATCTAAATTAATCTGCAGAATGTTTAGGTTTTCTGACACTGAGTCAACTTTTGATTTATTCTAGTGCAATTACTTAGTGTTGTATTGGTATGTCCCCAACTCTTTTGTGTACCTTAGGAAGTGATTCTACCACCATACTTTTTCTTCCTTGAAGGGTTATGAACATGAATACACAGTTTCTGAGGACCTGAGATTCCTATGAGTTTAGTTTTGACCTGTTTCCCTGTTTCATTGTGAGAAATGTCAAATAAAATGATTATAAAGCATTTTAAAAAGTGAAGAGTGATAAAATGCTTTAAAGAATAGCTGATTTACTGATTGCTTATTATTATGCAAATTCACTCCCTAGATTCCCCAACTGAAAGACTTAATATATTACATTGTAAGAGTTTAGGTGATATTTTATCTTCTTTGTTGACAGCCACATTTTTAAGGCATAACTTAATAATATTAGAATTTAGAAATTAGTAGCAATGATGAGAGTGAACTTGAAAAAGAAGACCCATGAGGAAGTTTGTAGGATCTAACTATGTAAAGAAAGGGTTTGTCTAGAAACAAGGACATACTAAATCCACCAGCACAACGATGTTCATTGCAGCACCATTTACCATAGCAAAGATATGGAACCAACCCAGATGTCCCTCAATTGATGAGAGGATGAACAAGATGTGGTATTTGTACACAATGGAATTCTATGCTGCTGTCAGAAAGAATGACATCCCCCCATTTGTTAGGAAATGGAAAGACTTAGAAAAAAATCATTTTAAGTGAAGAAAGCCAGACTCAAAGGAACATAGGCTCAATGTTTTCCCTCATTTGTCATAATCAGTAGAAACCTTGGGCTCTCATAGCAGAGTTTTGCAATAGAGCAAAACCTAGATACAGAAGGCCATATAGTATGACGCTAAATGAAAGGACCTCTAGGACACAGAAACAAAAGCCATATTATGAGTGATTGTTGTCCTTAATGTACTATGTTATCTCTCATCTCTTTTGCTGTCCCTTGGTTATCTCATATTGTTACAGTATCTCACTTTGTTATCTGATATATTGGATATATTTGTATTTGGTTATTTGAAATTGGATAGGGAAGGGGGGAAAACAAGATGAGGGATGGGAGTCGGGGGAGGGAAATGGGAACCAACACATGGGAAAGGGTATCAATGTATGTGAATTAATGCACCTCCTATCTGGCAAATATAATGTAACCCTTCTCTTAATTACAATAAAAATATATATGAAAAAAAGAAAGTGTGGGAAGTTGTACATCTATATTCTAGTGCTTACTCTAAAATTATTCAGAAGACAGAAACAAACTATAATTCTAATATAGGGAGATTCATGGTTTTAAAACAGTGAGTACTTGATATTTATTATTTTATTTTGGTTTTCTACTTTTATAGTGTTTACAACCCAGAAAATTTCCTGAAGCAATTTCCCAAAAGAATATTTCAAATAACAACTCTGTGAGAGCATGTTTAGAATTTGTACATCTGTGGTTATACATACTTTGGTTTGGCTCAGTCCCTAAGACCCCTCTATCTTTATTGTACTGTTTGTTCACTCCAACATGGCTCATTTGATTACTTTTTAATTCAGTTTTATTTTTTTTCAAAGCGAATGTTAGCATTCAAATTAAGGTGTTTAAAAATTAGTTTTAATTATCTCTAATAGTTTCTATGTAATCTTATTTAGACTTGATGAATAGAACTAATATATATTTTCAAAATATTTCTTTAAGGATTTGGATATACTGAAATTACTAAATATTCAGAGTATACCAGGCATAGTAGTTCACACTTGTAATCCTAACTACTCAGGAGGCTGAGATCTGAGTATCTAGGTTCAAAGCCAGGCCAGGCACTACAAAGCCTAGAGACCCTTATTTCCAATTAATCATTAGAAAATGGAAGTGGAGCTATGGCTCAAAGGTAGGGATTTAGCCTTTAGCTAAAGAGTTCAGGGACAATACCCAGGCCCATAGTTCAAGCCCCAAGACCCACCAAAACAAATTAGGAGTGATGAATCAATGTTTGAGTAATATTTTATCTTTGATTTTGTGACTATTCCAGGTCATTATTTTTCTCAATTGGATGATTTGTTTAAATTGTCTTTTTGCCATTATATAGCAATTGTGGTTCAGGTTTCATTTGTGTAAAGATACAGATATATATATATATATTTTTTCTTATTCATACTAGAAATAGCAAAAGTAATTGTGCCAAAAGTGGGCTAGGAACTGTCCTGCAGGCTAGGACAAAGCAGTAGAAATCTCTGTTGTTAAAAAGTTATATTATGGCTAGATTGACATATAAACACATATGAGTGTATTGTAATGTGGCACTCTGTTACATAATGTCTTCTAAGATTGGGGTTTTGAATAAATGTTTTATTGCTTAGTTTTTGTAATGGTTCTTTTAGACTTTAGAATTTGGGAACTTGGAAAATCTTACAGCATTGTTTGCACCTGACTCATATGTATTTATGAAGGCACTGCTTATTTCTTGATGATCTCTCTGTATCTCTCTGTCATGTATCTCTGTCTACCAGCTACTATCTGTTATTCTGTTTTCGTGTGACTGTGACGTTCTGATTGACCTTGACTTAATCAGCCTCCTGCCTGAACTTCAAGTGTTGGGATTGCAGTCATATGTCATCTCGCATGCTCTTTAGGGTAAAAGTTAATGTACATTTTAGTAGTATGCAAATTCATTATGGAAACTGGTGACTTGGACGTTTAGTCTCTGGATTTATCCTTTGAATAAGCAAAGACTGTTTTCTTTCTTGCTGCTTCGATCCCTTCTTATTTCCTTGTTTTCTTTTAGTTACTTTCATTATGCAGGGCCATGGTTTTATATAGTACATTTCCAGAGGCATTTTATAAAGTGTAACTCTAAAACATATTTCTCTGAATAATTTGCATTCATGAAAGAGATCCTTGGAAATCTTGAAATCTGTACTTGTTAAAAATCTTCCCTGACCCTCTTGAAGTCTATCCAAGTAAAATGTCAGTTTGTTTATAGCACCTATTCAAGATAACCTCCTCCAAGAAAAAAAGATCTTTTCAGAACTTGTCCACAGAAAGAAACATGAGGATGGGATGATTTCATTGCAACAATCCAAAGTGATGGGAATCCATGAGGCTTGTTTCCTGTCACATGTTTGTTGAAAAATTGGCTGACCTAGGGATATAGTGCATTGATTTTTTTCTGTCCACTTTCCTAAGTCAGCAGATTTTTCAGAATGTCATGAAACTTTTCACTACGCAAGTCTATCTTTTTTTTTTTTTTTGACCAGTCTTGGGCTTGAGCTTAGGGCCTGAGCACTGTCCTTGGACTTTCTCAAGGCTAGAGTTCTACCACTTGAGCTTCAGCACCACTTCCGGCTTTTTTTTTCTATATATGTGGTACCAAGGAATCGAGCCCGGGTCTTCATGCATGCTAGGCAAGCAGTCTACCGCTAGGCCAAACTCCTAGCCCCTAGGCAAGTCTCTTTGGACTTGACCTAGAATTAAAATCTGACTTATTCCAGTTCATTTATATATATACAACTTTCTGCTGAGGAATTTCTCTTCGCTTAGTTACCCATAAACTATGAAGAAGTGGGATGAATTTCCAGCCTGGTGATAGAGGAAAAGAGCAATATAGCAAACTGAACATATCTGGAGATAGATGAAATTGTTCATTATGATCTTTCAAACTCAGTAAGTAAAATTTGGTATTAAAATAAACATTTAAATTTTTTTGAGGGGCCGGGAGTTTGGCCTAGTGGTAGAGTGCTTGCCTAACATGCATGAAGACCCAGGTTCGATTCCTTGGTACCACATACATAGGAAAAGAAACTGGAAGTGGTGCTGAGGCTCAAGTGGTAGAGCTCTAGCCTTGAGAAAGTTCAAGGACCTTGAGCTCAAGCCCAGGAGTGGCAAAAAAAAAAATTCAATGTTGGAGTCTAAACCTAAACCTTTAAAACTAAAATTGACTTGTAGTTTTTTGTTCTCTTATAACTTAGACATTATTCCTT